>NC_091132.1:183685047-183985047 GCF_040183065.1 Periplaneta americana | reverse complement strand
GCTTTTAAGGAACCCGGAGGTTCATTGCCGCCCTCACATAAGCCCCCCATCGGTCCCTATCCTGAGCAAGATTAATCCATTCTCTATCATCATATCCCACCTCCCTCAAATCCATTTTAATATTATCTTCCCATCTACGTCTCGGCCTCCCTAAAGGTCTTTTTCCTGCCGGCCTCCCAACTAATACTCTGTATGCATTTCTGGAATCGCCCATACGTGCTACATGCCCTGCCCATCTCAAACGTCTGGATTTTATGTTCCTAATTATGTCAGGTGAAGAATACAATGCGTGCAGCTCTGCGTTGTGTAACTTTCTCCATTCTCCTGTAACTTCATCCCTCTTAGCCCCAAATATTTTCCTAAGAACCTTATTCTCAAACACCCTTAATCTCTGTTCCTCTCTCAAAGTGAGAGTCCAAGTTTCACAACCATACAGAACAACCGGTAATATAACTGTTTTATAAATTCTAACTTTCAGAATTTTTGACAGCAGACTAGATGACAAAAGCTTTTCAACCGAATAATAACACGCATTTCCCATATTTATTCTGCGTTTAATTTTCTCCCGAGTGTCATTTATATTTGTTACTGTTGCTCCAAGATATTTGAATTTTTCCACCTCTTTTATAGTTCCATTTCGTACAATATTCTGGTCACGAGACATAATCATATACTTAGTCTTTTCGGGATTTACTTCCAACCCTATCGCTTTACTTGCTTCAAATATAATTTCCGTGTTTTCCCTAATCGTTTGTGGATATTCTGCTAACATATTGACGTCATTCGCATAGACAAGAAGCTGATGTAACCCGTTCAATTCCAAACCCTCTGCGTTATCCTGAACTTTCCTAATGGTGTATTCTAGAGCGACACTGTTTATCTCTAAGTTCCAGAAATCAGAAATATATATAAGAGTGAAAGTAATTATACCGACAAACACCGGAAGGTTGTATGGAACACCAATACAAACACTTTTCTTTAATATCATATTGTGCTGTGAGGCACTATTTCGCGAGGACACCAGATCTTAAAGTAACACAAACCATTGCCATGCCTTATTGCTTGAGTCTCTTATAAAACATTTACATCAAAAACACTGCAAAAGATGTTCAAAAACATTCATTTACACACCAAAATCATCGTAAAAGGTGTCCAAAAATACTTCCATTGACCTGTAGGGCCTACACAGAGATTACATCGGCGGGACATGGATTGTCTAACGCGGTGAAAGACTTCAGGATTATCGTTTATTTCTCCCGCTGCAGCGAATATTCGAGCCACCAGACCGGTTTAATAAAGCATTGTAGTGGGTCAAGAAGTACAACAAAATGTGAATTTGTAGAGTCGTCATGAACTGAAGACCACGTACGTCTTCTGCCGGTTTAGTAAAGCCTCCGAGGAAAATATGACATTAGGGAAAACCGTTTGTTTTTGTGTCCCATACAACTTCTGGAGTTCGTCGGTTTAATTACTTCTCACCCTGTATATATACATTTTTTTCAATCCCTACTATAAAAGTCTCTCTGCTTCAGTATTTTTTTTTAAGTTGGTTATTTAACGACGCTGTATCAACTACTAGGTTATTTAGCGTCGATGAGATTGGTGATAGTGACATGGTATTTGGCGAGATGAGGCCGAGGATTCACCATAGATTACATGGCATTCACCTTAAGGTTGGGGAAAACCTCGGAAAAAACCCAACCAGGTAATCAACCCAAGCGGGGATCGAACCCGCGCTCGAGCGCAACGTCAGACTGGCAGGCAAGCGCCTTAACCGACTGAACCACGCCGGTGGCTGCTTCAGTGTTAACCACTGTTTAGTTACCAGGCACAAAAACAAAAATAGGACAATATTTTTGGGAGAAAATAGATTTTAAAGACTGAACAATTACAAAAAAAAATTAAGCCTAAAAATAATGTGTAATTTTTTTTTTTTTTTACAGATTGACCATTTAAATATATTGTGCAACATTTAAAAATTGCCACCAAAACAGCGGATTGTAAGCGCGGAAGTGACAAACTTTGTACCCAAATTTGGTAGACATCAATCAGGTATTAATATTAAAGCAAAAATACACCATGTCCCGCTTAGAGGGATCGAGAAATAAATTCTCACCATTTAAAATCAGATAAAGATATCGTTGTGATTTACATCTGACAAGATAGAGAAACTGTCCCAGTTATGCAACAAAGTTTGAAAACAGCTGCAAGGGTAACTTTCGTTTGTTTATGTTTAACTTTCGCTTGTTTTTTTTAGGGAATTAAAACAAGCCTAGCGCCATTTTGTAGGAAAACACGCTATGGTAAACATGTAGACACCACAACAGAAAGTTCAATGCATGCTATGGCTAGCAGAAGAACTCGTCATTTGACCATTATTCTTCTTCGTAGAAGCTACAGTCACAGGAAATGTATATCTGGACATGTTGCAGAACTTTGTTGCTGACCAACTTCCCCAAGATCGGTTTTTCAGCAGGATCAACGGGTGCGTCTGTTCTTGGATGAAAAATTCCCCGATAGGTGGATCGGAAGGCGAGGACTCCTTGCCTGGCCACCCAGGTCACCCGATCTGACCCCCTTTGACTTTTTTTTTTCTGGGGCTTTGTGAAGGATGCTGTGTACCAAAGAGGCAGAGCTAATACTTTGGAGGAACTGAGACAACGCATCACAAATGCAGCTGCGCTAGTGACTCCACAAATGCTACAAAACACTTGGTTGGAGGTTGAATACCGCTTAGATGTCTGCAGGCAATTCATGGCGCACACATTGAGTTGCATTGAGCATTCTCCGAAACTCGGAGAGTTTTTACATCAAGTTATGTAAAAAGGTATGTTAATAAACCATTATTTACACTTGAAATTATCACTTATTTCTCGATCCCTCTATGCGGGACACGGTGTATATATAAACATTTTTGCTGAAACTGAATAAATTTTGCCTCATTCCTTCCTTAGATTCATCCTAAAAATTACATATAAAAATAAATAAGTTCCACACAGTTCAACGGATTTCATAAATCGCCAGTCACTTTTCCCCCCTAGACTTTTAACTACTAGGTTATTTTACGACGCTTTATCAACAGCTTAGGTTATTTAGCGTCTGAATGAGATGAAGGTGACAATGACGGTGAAACGAGTCCGGGGTCCAGCACCGAATGTTACCCAGCATTTGCTCATATTGGGTTGAGGGAAAACCCCGGAAAAAACCCCAACCAGGTAACTTGCCCCGACCGGGAATCGAACCCGGGCCACCTGGTTTCGCGGCCAGACGTGCTAGCCGTTACTCCACAGGTGTGGACAGACTTTTAACAGCAGTATTTCAAATATCAGGTAGTCTCATTACGAGTACTTGGATTTATGCCGCCAAAATACCATTTCGCGTTGTTAAATAACAGATTAAAATGAATCAATCCGGTGTTTACGTTCTGAACTGCAAGAG
The DNA here is from genome assembly GCF_040183065.1 of Periplaneta americana. NCBI lineage: Eukaryota > Metazoa > Arthropoda > Insecta > Blattodea > Blattidae > Periplaneta > Periplaneta americana. The sequence goes on along the minus strand of NC_091132.1, from coordinate 183,981,609 downwards.
TTCCTTCCCGGCCGTGGGAAGAATTAACAGCCTGCCGAAACAGAATCCTAAAAGCGTCCCTCTACTTGTGGTAAGTATCGAACCGGTGTAGCCTGCTTGAACGAAGCGCTCTCGTGTTGCAGAGAGTTATCGAATGATGTCCTCCAGCAAGACGGCGCCACATAACGGGGCAGTGGCAGCTAGTGCCTACACAAAACTCACTTCCGCATTTTTAAGAAAGTGCAACAATTAACATAATGATAAAAAATGCTAAGTGAGCATAAAAACAACCAGCTAGCAGTGCATAATAACTGCGGATTCCCGGCCAACAAGTCACTCAGCTGAGTGCGCTCCTAGTATAATAGCAGTTGACATTGAATAGGGTAGAGTCTGGTAGTATCGGACATCGGGTAATATCGGACAGTGAGTTTCTTTCATCTACCACACGATGACAGTACCTGATTGACATGGTTACGTTTCTGTGATGTCGCATAGAGAAACGTAACCATGTCATTCAGGTACTACCATATGGTGGTATATGAAAGAAACGCACTGTCCGATACTACCCGATGTCCGATACTACCCGACTCTCCCCTACACGTCAACATATAAGCCTAACTTGGAGTCAGGCCACAAAGGGAAACATCGAAGGAGGATTCGATCCGGTGCTGTGGATTGAATTCGGCGTAGTGGTCAGAGCGCTTGGTACGTAGAACCAAGGACCCGGGTTCGATCCCCGGCGCCAGAGCGAATTTGTCTCCTAAAATATTAAGTGTCAATATTACAGATAAATTCTGTAGGACAAATTAATATATCCATAATATTCTGTAAAGGGTGGTAAATCCTCGTGAATTCCCCTGTATATCCGTAGGTAATATACAATGATATTAAATTCAATTGATACATATTGTATAAAGTAGTACTATTTTCCTTCTCACAGGGATTTTCTCCGGGAGCTCCGGTTCCCCTGTGGCATCCCAACATAAATCTCCATCATCATCTCATCTTATGAGTAGACCAGCCTCCTATGACGCACCCTGGACAAAGACTCTGTCGGTAAATTGGTCTACACAACTGGCTTCACATGGGTGAATGATGAAAAATGAAGTACCTGTCATTAGTTAAATAACAGTTCTTCCAGGTTGTTGATCTAAAAGGATATGGTTTTAGATTTCCACGCTGAAACATTATATCAAAATCATTGAAAATGTCGTTTAAAAGTACCCCTTTGTAAATCATCTCCCGAATCAGGCATGAATAGGTCTACCATATCGACGGCATTAGTGTACTGAGCATTGTATTATGATTTATTGCAATTTCTTTAGTATGCAATCTATTTAATTTCATTCAGAAACTACACGTATTTCGTTTATGTACAAGGGGCAATCAATAAGTTTCCCGATTGTCCTGAATGTAGGCAACATATAGGGCATTGGAAACAGAGGAGCTATCTAGAATCAGAGAAACGCCTGGAATCTATACTAAATGCATCACTTGATAGGCAGAGAAGAAGACTAACCATGAGGCGTATTTGGAGAAATTCCAGGAGAAATCACAATAGGTCCTTGACATATTGCACAAAATCACGTGTAGCAGCTCAGTTCTTAAAGACAATCTGACGCTGTTTGATAGACTGACTCAACAGGCATGGAAGCAATGATCTTCAGTGACACACGCATGTATGTTTAACTGTATAATAAATACAAGTGCAGTCCGGAAATATATTGATTGCATCTTGTAAAAAGTAGGTAGTGTTGGTGACTGTGAACAATACTGATTTATCTTCAAATCGACATTTTGTCATTTACTTTTATTTTTGTTTGTAGTTCGATATATTTATTTTGTTATGCAATAGCTAATTGGAATTTGTTTCTATGCAAATATTTTATTCGTAACTAGTACATTTTTTATCTGTCAAACGCTTTTACACACTCTAAAAAGCTCATAACCGTTTTCAAATTAAATTATTTTTCTTTTTTTCCTACTACTAATATTTTTAATATGAACAAGACAGTTTTCTATGAATGTTCTTTCTGTCCTAAATCTGGTTTAACATTCAATAAGAAAACTGTCTGCAAATGAGGTTTATCTTTCGTTTAGTAATTTTCTATAAATTTTGCAACACGTATTTAATAAAGATATTCCTTTATAATTTTCAGGATTTCCTTTATCTCCTTTAATGTATTCTGGTATGATTATGCTAGTCCGCCATTCTTCTGGAATTTCTTTTAAACTGTAGATATTGTTGACAAATCGGACGGATTTGGTGAGAAATTTATTTTCTGCGAATTTGTAGGATCTAGAACAGGGGTCGTCAGCACAGAGCACGCTGGGGCTAGCATCTCTTACCCGCGGAAAACGCTGCTAGCGGGTATGCTCTCTATCTCTCCCTGCTGCACGACGGTGTACATTGGACGGCACCGCGTACCCGTTGCACATTTCAGCGAGTGCTGACGATCACTGATCTAGAATTTATTTCATTTCCTTCTAGTGATTTACTATTTTTCCTTTTCGATAAAACGAGCATTTATTCAATCTCTTGTACAGTAAAAGGACTATCTAAAGTAGGCCTAATCTTGTTAGAGGTTTTGACTTATCTAGAGAAAATCAAAACTCGAGTGAGATATAATTTACTATTACACGATTAGAAGAAAGTATATAAAGATTAGAAGAAAAAGTAGGAATATTAATTGACTTACGAAAATACTAAACTGTCTTGAAAATGTATTATTGTACCATCTCATCATTACAAATATTCCGCTAGATGGCAGTAGTGTGTTATGAGCTGTTCTCTTGTTACCAGTTCTGCCAACTATACAATCCTCATTGAACCATATGGACGATTACTAGACAGGAAGGCTTTGTTGATTCAGTTTCAGTTTTATTAAAACAGTTGCATTCCACTTCAATTATCAAAATATTAAACAATCTCTGATACGTGACTATCCATAATCTCAAACAGCGGAAGCTATAACATAACCTAAATACGAGTAATATAAACAAGATATACAGTATGATAGAAACGTTTTAATTAAGAATGATGAAATAAATCATTTTAAAAAGTACAATTTTGAAAGTACAATGTTGGCAAACAAAGAAACAAATTCTAGGGAGGTGATAAAAACAAACAAATGCTAGGGAGGTGATAAAAACTGTAGGATAAGCAACCATGATTGGTTCAAACACGTCGTTCCGTACCGTTTTATTGGTCAAAAGTGGTATGACGTAGTAAAAATGTAATAATCTATAGTAATATCACGAGAGGTCTGAGATTTCCTGATAATCTCAGACCTTGAGTGACATTTATTAGCATTATTTCGTGAATAAAATAAAAATGTAATAATGTATCTATAAAATTCGTTCATAAAATGTGAATAATTGTATATTTATGAATACTTAACCTATTCAGACATTGTGAAGTTGAAATAGATGAATATCGATTACTGCAATAAATAAATTCGATGTTAATCAGTAATGCCAATTGAGAAAAGCGAAGTATAGATTTAATTACATGTTAATTACATGTACTGCGCTTTTCTCTTGTTATTATAACATAAATACATTTTCATTATCTGCTGAATCAAATTTAATTTAAACATTTTATAATACAATTACAGTAACCTGATTAATACATTAATTAAATGAAGAATTGTTGAAAACGCAGTTATCAAATCTGAATGCAGGAGTGTAATTTTTTCACAAAGGCTACAATAGATTTGGAATTAGAATATGAAGATGTAGGTGTAGATGTGGAAGTAGGATTTCGCACATTATTTAGTACTTCATCGTTACATTACACACTACACCGAGAACTATGAACTATGCAATAGGCTGTGCGAAAACAGCTATATAGCAATGCTTATGTATTCACACTACAGCGAGACATATGTTGCTACACAGTCGAGCCATCTCTGTACAGATAATTAAAACACGAATTTTATTACGCCATACGGAAAGCAGTTTGATCAAAGACCTTGATATAATACTAAAGTCTTTGGGTTTGATATGCGCTGATGTTATATACATTTGAACATCTGGCTTTCTATTAATTGTTCAATTTCATTCACATAATACAAATAATTTTATAGGCTACAATTAGATTAGGTTACCAATGTCAATTATGCCTTATTTCGACCGTTACTCGTGCTACAGGAAAGCATTTTCCATAGCTCGACAAACGTATTATCGCTGAAGTTTGTTACGGGACTAAAGCTATATATACACAGTTCAATTTTCCAATCGCGTACGCGTGCAATCTGGGAAGAATATTGAAAGAATCAAGTTTAAAACGTACTTTCAATTAAGATGCGTGAAGATTTTGTGTCTACATGGTGCGCCGTTTTGAACGTCGTCTTCACTGCGTAAATATAATGCTCATTGATTTACGGGAAAAGGGTTGGCAAAACTGACTAAACAAAAGAACGACCATGCGATAAGTTTATAGTGACTATTACACTCTTACTACGTCATACTACTTTTGACCAATAAAACGGTACGAAAGGACGTATTTCAACCAATCATGGCTGCTTATCGCACAATTTTATCGCGTCCCTAGCATTTGTTCAATTTTATCGCGTCCCTAGCATTTGTTTAATTTTATCGCGTCCCTAGCATTTGTTTCTTTGTTTGCCAACATTTGAAACTGCGTTGGTCTGGACGTCAAAAATATATATAAAATTACAAACCACTCCAGTCGATGCACAGCAGTTTCAAATATGACTCGCATTGGCATTCAGGAACAAGAATTAATAAAAATCACTGATCATACCTATGCATCTTCTGAAATCCGATTTACAAATAAATGAAGAGCACCATTCGGAAATCTTGAATAAGTTGAATACACCATGTAGAGCTAAATCAACGAGTTCCACTTCTATTATGCACACGTCCAATAAAACATCAATTGAACCACCAACCACATTCAAATTTGAAAATTGTACATTCAATAATTATTCCTTTTAAAATTATTCATTCGGAAATTCTGAATAAGTTGAATACACCATGTAGGCCTAAATCAACGAGTTCTACTTCTATTACGCACACGTCCAATATAACATCAATTGAACCACCAACCACATTCAAATTTGAAAATTGTACATTCAATAATTATTCCTTTTAAAATTATTCATGTTTATTTTTTATGTCATCGTCGTTAATTAAAACTTTTCTAACACTTGTGTATATTAGTTAGGTTATGTTATAGCTTCTGCTATATGATATTATGGATAGTCACGTATCAGAGATTGTCTAAAATTAAGATTTATTGAAAATCATCTGTCAAGTGACGTTGATTACTGGGATTCGGATAATTGAAGTGGAATGTTGCATTTTAATAAAAATGAAACTGAATCAACAAAGCCTTCTTGACTAGTAACATTGCCATCGTGTATATAGATGGAGAACTTCTCGACGAGAAGGCATTGCTCACTACTGCCATCTAGCATGCATCTAGCGTAATATTTGTAATGTTGAGATGGTACAATAATACATTTGAAGACAGTTGTATTTTCGTAAGTCAATTAATATTTTATTGTATTGGAGTACTTCGTTACTTCTAATCTTTATATACTTTCTTCTAATCATGTAATAGTCAATTAAATCCCACTCGAGTTTTGATTTTCTCTAGATAAATCAAAACGTCTAGTGAGATTACTGTTGATAAATATAGCTGCACAAATTATCGCGATATATGACTGTGATTGGTTGGAATTCAAAATTTCATTACACTTCATTGGTCGAAAATGGAATGACGTCATATAAACGAAATAGTCATCATAATTCTCTGTACGCGAACCATTCTTTATATTACGTTGTATCAGAACATAAACTTTAATTATAATCAAGAAAATTTTCTTTGGAGCAACAAATATTAAAGTTACTTTTCAATGTCTTTGCTCATTTGCTTTCAGAAATTTTAAGACTCGTTCTTATGCTAATAAATTCTTCACGAAGAAGTGACGGACGAATCCCATTGTTATGTTGTCGTTTTCTCTTGCGGATTTATTTTTTGTAGCATAATATAGCTCGTAACATTTTATACTGTACAAGATCTTTATCTTTATTGTGTTGGGCCACTGTTTTATTCTGTATTATATATTGCCAAACCATGAACCATCTCCAGAAGCTATTCGAAATGTTCAATATTTCTCTTCCCGTGAGAATAGTGGCAAAATTTCCCCTGAAAAGAGTAATTTCTCTCGACTTCTCGCTGTTTCTGTTACGGTATTCTTCCAACCGTCCCTTCTGCACTACTGCTGTATTTTCGTCGTGTTCACTGTGTCATAACGGAGCTGTGTTACGTCACCGTGTTACACTCCGGCTCGCTTAATGACGTTCATTGGTCGGTTAATTCATGACGTCAGACTAACCTCGATCTAGTCAAGTGGCTGCTGTCACATGACGCACTCTAGAGTTCATTGCCATGGCAAGTGCGGTATTTTGGGAAACATCTCTGATCATGCGCCGAAGAGGAGGCCTACCGTTATTCCGACTCTGTAGGATAATAATAATAATAATAATAATAATAATAATAATAATAATAATAATAATATTTTTTTTTTCAAAAAGGCATATGACTCGGTTGAGAGAGAAGTTTTATCTGATATTCTTATTGAATTTGGTATTCCCAAGAAACTAGTTCGATTAATTAATATGTGTCTCAGTGAAACGTACAGCAGAGTTCGTACAGATCAGTTTCTGTCAGATACGTTTCCAATTCACTGTGGACTAAAGCAAGGAGATGCACTATCACCTTTACTTTGTAACTTTGCTCTAGAGTATGCCATTAGGAAAGTCCAGGATAACAGAGAGGGTTTGGAATTGAACGGGTTACATCAGCTGCGTGTCTATGCGGATAACGTGAATATGTTAGGAGAAAATCCACAAACGATTAGGGAAAACACGGAAATTTTACTTCAAGCAAGTAAAGAGATAGGTTTGGAAGTAAATCCCGAAAAGACAAAGTATATGATTATGTCTCGTGACGAGAATATTGTACGAAATGGAAATATAAAAATAGGAAATTCATCCTTTGAAGAGGTGGAAAAATTCAAATATCTTGGAGCAACAGTAACAAATATAAATGATACTCTGGAGGAAATTAAACGCAGAATAAATATGGGAAATGCCTGTTATTATTCGGTTGAGAAGCTTTTATCATCCACTCTGCTGTCAAAAAATCTGAAAGTTAGAATTTATAAAACAGTTATACTACCGGTTGTTCTTTATGGTTGTGAAACTTGGACTCTCACTTTGAGAGATGAACATAGGTTAAGGGTGTTTGAGAATAATGTGCTTAGGAAAATATTTGGGGCTAAGAGGTATGAAGTTACAGGAGAATGGAGAAAGTTGCACAACACAGAACTGCACGCATTGTATTCTTCACCTGACATAATCAGGAACATTAAATCCAGACGTTTGAGATGGGCAGGGCATGTAGGACGTATGGGCGAATCCAGAAATGCATATAGAGTGTTAGTTGGGAGGCCGGAGGGAAAAAGACCTTTGGGGAGGCCGAGACGTAGATGGAAAGATAATATTAAAATGGATTTGAGGGAGGTGGGATATGATGGTAGAGAATGGGTTAATCTTGCTCAGGATAGGGACCAGTGCTGGGCTTATGTGAGGGCGGCAATGAACCTCCGGATTCCTTGAAATTCAGTAAGTAAGTTAAGCATTATTATTATTATTATTATTATTATTATTATATTAGAACTATTACTATTGTTTCAGAAATAAGGTTTCTTATTTTAAGGAGAGGGGATAATTTAATATGATGGAAAACCAGTTTTTTTCCTTTAAAATACTTTTTGGTACGTTAAAATATATTACATAAAATTTAATGCGCATTTATGTCCATGTCAGGTACTGAGAAATCATTTTCAAAGCTCTGGTGCACAAGGTTTATGAATGATAGTAAACACTGATTATAATTTTCAGTAACTTCAATTTTTTGCTTTATTCTATAAAAAAAATATATATATGTCTTCGAAACTATTAATGCTACAAGTATACAATTTGGTACAGACTTTATTTGGACTATTAGAAAATTTCACTTCGCAATATAAACTTATTATTATGTTATATTTGCAAAATATGCCTCCATGTTTCTATAGAAGTACATTGAACATTCCTAAGTTCGACAGAACAGAATTGAAAGTTTTGTCCAATAAGGGTAGTGGCTGTGGCAGGTGAAATGAATACAAATTCTTATTGGTTATCCATCAACGAATACAGTACTGTACTTGCATTTCCTGCCCGCCCGGAGACTTGTGTATGCGCTTCTAGTACCATAGTGTGTTTCGACAGTTCCGTCTCACAAACGGCACAATTCTCAAATAGAAAAAGAAGAGTCCATTAATTTAAAATCAGTGATTAAACATGGATGTCCTAATCAATAAAGTATTATATTTTCCTTTAACAAAAGTATCACTACAAGACACAGAACCAATTCCCATTTAAATGGCAAACCCATTTCTTAGTGTCCGTATAGGGGCGTGTCTAATTCTCCTACGTAAGCGGTCGACCTATAGGATGTCGAACTTGATTTCTGTCGAACTTAAGAGCTTCCACTGTACTTCCAAAATTCATTAGTTTGTATTAAATTTTGGAAACCTGTATGAAAATTGTGCTACAGATATTTAAAAAATGTGATTTTAGGAGTGAAATGTCACAGAAATTTGGAATTTATCTTTAAAAATGGCTGAGATATATCCACTTTAGTGAACTGCTCTAGCATGGTACTTTTTTATAATTTTGGCCCAATTAAAAAAAAAATCTAATTTCGTATTTACGTTGTTGCAGCAATGATCTACATACAAATTACAAAAAGAATTTCAAATTATAGCATCCTCTCCCCTTAATAGCTAGCTACTGAATCAAAGGACTCTGCCGATGACAGAATGTTCTTCCTTCTCTTTATGGCGATTCTGTTAAGAGTAGGGGAAAAACATGGAGTTTTATATTTTAATTAAGCAAGCTCAAGATGTCCTAACAAAACAGAAACGCTAGGGACGTTATAATGTTTTTTAACCCGCCAGTGGTATTGTGAAGAAGAGAGACACCAGTAGTATCGTGGGGTTTGAGAAACCCATGATTACTAACAATAATATTTTATGAAGTATTTATGATATATGGAGTTTAATTTTTCACAATTGTTCAATTGTCTTTAGAGATCATGTTCAGTAGACCCTATAAAAAATAACGAAAACAAAAATCATATCACTACAATAAAAACATGTTTAATTTATAGTGTAATTTTCATCATGGAGATGCGAGTTCAAATATTTTCTTCTGACACACTGTCTAGACATAGAGTTGATATACAGGGACATCATTTTATTTTTACTAACATTTCTAATATCAAGCTGGCTATACCTTTGGATTAAAGATTCAAAACAGGAAACACCGTTTTCTACCCCCTTCCACTGGAGTTCGATGATACTGGCGTAAAATACAAACAAATCACTTTACTACGTATAGGAGGGAAGAAAAGTAGTTCATCCACTTACGTAAAGTAGGAAATATCGCGATTTTGAGTTTGATAATTTTCATAGGGTTTTTCTTTAATCAAAATACAGTACTGTATCAACAATGAATGTTTTTACTCCATTCGGACGTATTCATTATGCAGTGTATATTATACTGTCTACAGCACATTAGCGTACAATATAGAGAATGAAGTTGAATTGAAAAATAATCATAATATGGATATTTAAACACATTTTTTAAAAGTTGCCGTTAATTTCGATACAGGCTTCAGTTCTTTTTTTTGCATATTATCGCACTATAGACTATTGTACCTAATTCCAATTACCAGTTTCGTCCTTCGTACTAGTAACTCTTGTTAAAATAATTCTGTACCTACTCTATAAAAGAGTATACCTTACGTACTGTAAATCCAATCTTCACTTCTGCCAGATCCGAAAAGATAAAATTATTCAGGCATGCTATCTACTGTCCGTCCAAGTGGTTATGTCGCAGGATCGTAGAAAGGATGGAAATCACGTGAAAATTAATTAACGAGGCCCTTTTATTTATTTTAAACAGTTGTATAATATTACGTAGACGTCCAATTCCTAACAGAAATTAATGTTTTCAGAAAAGAGCTAAGACAGCCCAACTACTACCCTTTACAGAGGGACGAGCAGAAGCCGTTGGGGGAAACCGGGATGCGACGTAGGCAAACGGACGACAGTGCCTGTATGAGTATATGATTCAATATATTCAAAGCGAACATATTTCTGCAACGTACTATACTCACTAACTCAGTACTGTTTGTGTTTACTATGACCTTAAGGCGACTTTGACAGTATACGCTTGGTTCTGTGTGGAGAACGGTTGCAAGTTTACTAGTAGAAGGGGTGGGAGTGAAGTACGTTCAAAAACTCAGGTACAATGAAAATTGAAGTAAAAATAAAATGATGTCCCTTTATGTTCCATGCACAAACAAATATTGCATTTTCCTCGGGGGCAGAATGGACAGCACCTCAAAGTTGACTGTCTTTTTGTTGTTGGCTCGTCTTTCTGGGTGCATTGCTATAATGCTTTGTAAATTTTATGGCCAGTTCCCATAGCAAATTTGAAAAAATGCAGCCTTTTGTTGATCTGTCCTTTCACTAGAGAAAAGGCGAGACGAAATTGAACGTCTGTCTGCCTTGGAATTCGACCCGCGGCCCTGCGAAGAGGGCGCCGTCCTAACGTGTGGGGCGGAGGTGCCTCGAGGATACAGCTCGCACGACACAGAACGCTGCAAGCCTATGATAGCTTAAACAGACAATCAAGAGTAAAAATACAGTGCGACAAAGCGAACAACCGTATGGGCAACATACTTAACTAAACGTCTTACAGCATTCTTGACAATCGCAGAGCGCATGTAACATCAGACCTGCCAACTTACGAGAGATGTGTACTTGAGAACCAATCCACCGATCAGGATAATGGTGATAATATCAGTATAATTATAAAACTTACAAAAATCAATAAGTTAAAAAAAAATTGCTGAATGTAAGAGAAAACGTGTAGGAAAACATAATTATTACAGGTGATCCGTTTGGGTATGGATAAAATAACAACACCGTAAAACATTTACTACTGAACTTTATTTATTGAAACTTTGCGCATACAACACTGAAAGATGGGAGATTCCTCAGAGCTCAACATGACCCCCATTGCGCACCCTGCACAACTCATAACGGTGATGCAATTCAGCCATGTCCGTTGTAACATAAGAGGGGTGATTTGTTGAAAAGCTTGAGTAATTTTTACTCTCAAATCATCAATGTTCCTGGGTTTCTGTGAATAGACAATGTCTTTAACAAAACCCCACATAAAGAAGTCAGGAGGGGTTAGATCTGGGGAGTTTGGGGGCCAAGTCAAAAGATAGTTGCTTCTCGTACTGGGTTTCGCCTGCTACCTCCTGCATGTTTTTTTGACACAGAACCTGTTTCTACAAATGTTCGATACCACAACATTATGGAATCGTATTTAGGTCCATTACGCACACCATACCCACGTCGAAATTCCCTTTGAACTCTTTTAACACTCTCAAATTTATCATACCAAAGAACACATTGTGCCCGCTGTTGATTTGTATAGTCGCGACGCTGTTATTCCCAGCGTGATTCCTCTTTGCTTACGTCTTAGGAAGTGAAGGGTCTATAAAGTCTAGGTAGGTAGTATCGTTCGCCACTTTTGTTCTTTCGTTGCCGAACTATCACATGAGGAATCTATTTGCCACACCGTTAAACATTATCATGTCGTAGCTCCTATGATAATAAATCAAACGCAATGTAATTCAGCAAATAATTGAGCGGCAAATAACGTCCTTGTGTACTTTCTGCGATCGCCAACGAAAGAGCCAAAATGGCGGGCGATTATATTAAGTATTTATCGAGCCTTAGGGAATGCATAACGTCATCATCAGCGAATCACAAGACGCACACGTTTAAATGTAGCCGACCTGCAACGTGATTGGTTGCCGGAAATAAGAGCGACGGGACTATTGTAGCCATTTTAATCATCTACGATTTTCATTTGTCCTTTCTGATTATGCGTTGTTTATTGTCATATATGGAAACTCCCTTCTTTTAATCATAATATAATCAGTAAGAAATTTTTCCTACTATCATAATAGCTCTATAATAATAAATTAATGTTATGAATACCCAAACGGATCAGACTGTATATCAGTAAAATTATAAAACTTAGCAAATCAAGAAGCTGAAGGAACTACTTAACGAGGGGAGAACCGGTTGTTGTTTAGTTAACTGTCCGAAGACACGTCTGAACCTGACAAGTGATACCAAGAAGACACCACTTATGAGGCAACTAGGCCAGGAGATAACGGGGTAGGGTGGCCAGTTTCTTTCCCCCTCCATTGCATACATCGCCGACTAGCTACATATTACACTAGTCAGATTTCAGATGCATAGAAATAATTGTTTTTCCTCTGACACATATCGTCAAGTGAGATGTACTGCGTGATAATAGATGTACATATCAGCCAGAACCTCAGTCAGAGGATACGGGGAAACCGGTATGTATTACTCAACCAAGGCGAGTGGAGTCGCGGGCGTAATGTGAACTATCGCGATGCGGTATTACGAACGCAGGAGCAGTAGCTCCGGGATGCAGGACTCCACTGGCCTTGGTCAAGTAATACCTGTAATTATGACACATTTTCAACAAACTTAGCAATATCAGTAAAAAAAAGGACTTAATAAGGGGAAAATTCATGGATTTGCTTACTACAGGGTCCGGCAAAAAGATGTGACGCTTTTAGGTTGACAGTAACTGTGGCTAAGACAGTTCAGAAGCGGTGGTAGGATAGAAAATGAACGCCAATATTGATGCCATTTCAGTTGCAATGGAACCGTGGAATGTTTGCCGTGGAGATTTTTTTTAAACAAATGATTCAGTAGTTCTTATGCAGCGTAGGTTTCGACAACATTTCAATGTGGGTCGACTTGGGCGAGTTCCCCGTCGTAACACAATTTTATTGTTGGTAAACAATTTCAGAATGACTTCAACATCAAAACGTAAATCAAAACGAAGGGCAAGGATAGGCGATATCACAGGGCATGGTAGGTAGAACAATGCTGAGCTTCAGAGTCAGGCTGCTTCAGGAGTGCATTAGAAAAAAAATGGACGTCGTTTGGAGGGTGTAATTTTGCATTAGTAAATTATAATAATACCTCTTTTCGATAAAATAATAATAACTATACCTTGACTAAAACTACTTCCGACTTGACAGTTTACAGAGAAGGGGGGAGCAATGTTGTCATGTTGCCCATCTTTCGTGTAAGCGAGCGCGCTGCCGATAGATTGCAGTAATGAACAGCTGACATGAACACATACATTTCTAACCAATTTGTTGAACATAGGCATTAAAACTGGTGTACATTATTACTTTTATTAGTCTATTATTATTATTATTATTATCATTATTATTATTATCATTATTATTATTATTATTATTAGTAGTAGTAGTAGTAGTAGTATTCTTCAATGTAATACCGTTAGAAAAGCGTCGAAAGGATTATAAACTGTAAAAACAGGTTTAAATTTAATACGAAGCCTTTACTTGTATGAGTGTCGGCATTCTTCAATGTAATGTTGTTAGAAAGACGTTGAATAAATAGTAAACTAAAAAATATTTATGATTAAAATCTCCACTGCCTTTTTCTTTTCCAATATCAATAACAGTGCCCTTATTAATTTTAACACAAGCAGCAGTTCTAATTACGACTTCAGCCAAAGGTAAAAGAGGCTTGACTCTTTAACGAGGCACCTTGTCCAATATTCTTTGTTCGCCGCCTGCCTTTCCTTCCTTCCGACACTGCACAAGTCACCTGTTTAGAAACTCTCGCAGAAACTAGAAAACACACACTAGCCACACACTCCACCAATGACAACGAAGATAATAGTGTAATATAATTTAAACACAATAATTATCGATACACTAAAACAATAATACAACTAAATAATATTTTTAATTCACACAAAGCACGCGCTAACCGGCCAACTCAGTCATTCCGGGCACTGCATTCACCGCTAGGCCGTGGTATTCACGTGCAGCTTGTAAACATAGACACGGCAACACCGTCCCGTTACCATGGTTACGCGTCTCTCGTGATTGTTTGATTTAAATGGTTGCCATGGTAACATGCTAAAGGCACCATTTGTCAGGTCGGAAGTTGTTTTGGACAGACCATAACTCACATTAAGTTACATCTTGTTGTTTCATTTTTAAAAAATGTCGGATCTTTTTTGCCGGACCCTGTATCAATAGGAAATCAATAAGAAAAAAAAAAAGCTTAAGGGTAAAATTTTCTCTGCGAGGTTAAGGGGTGACATACATCTTTAAGTACTGAAGAATTGGTGAAATTCAGATTTTTAGCAACGAATAAATCTGTAACCTTGAAATGTTATAAGACCCATAATATACGTTATCTCTGAACAGTATACTATTTTGAGATTTAGTGAACTTTTACTGCTACGGGTAATTAGTGATTAAAATTGGCAGCTGCATTGAAATACTGTTTCCCTGATAATTTCCACAAACATCAGTATTTCTCAGTGATTATTTTTTTGTTCATTCTGAATGTCATATTAACCACCTGACGTGGAGTCTCTTAAATTCTATAGTATAAATAATTTCTTAATTTTAACTTCTATTTTAAAGTCAATTGTTTTTTAATTTTATTAGGTCACAAACATTCTTTTTTCAAATAAACTATAAGAATTAAACCAATAGTTCTACGTAGATTTGTTCATAAATATGAAAAACAGTAATATTGTACACAAAATTTCACTGCAATATCTTAAAAACTAAGTTATCAATAGTAATCTCACTAGAGGTTTTGATTTATCTAGACAAAATCAAAACTCGAGTGGGAATTAATTGACTATTACATGATTACAAGAAATAAAGTACTCTAATTCAATAAAAATATTAAAATTCTATTTTACTAATGTTAACTTCACCAAAACATTTGAATGGAGCCGCCATTTTCAGTCGACTATCTCTGCTGGAAACAAATAACGATCGCAAAGCATGTTTTATAGTACCGTAAAAAATTTGCAGTTTGAAATCCTGGCAAACAAACAAACAAACAAACAAACAAATGCTACGGAAGTGATAAAATTGTAGCAATAAGCAGCCATGATTGGTTGAAATAGGTCCTTTCGTAACGTTTTATTGGTCAAAAGTAGTATGACGTAGTAAAAGTGTAATAGTCAGGGAAATCATCTGAATAAACAAAGACTACGGGTGCCATTTTGTTATTTAATTTTGGGCAAGAAGGAAAAAGCTCTCAACTATAAACTATCAGATAAAAGGGAGTTAAATACACGGATATATTATGCGCTTACAAAAAAGAGCCACAGTCATAATGTCCAAATGAAAATGTCCGAAGCAAAAATGTCCAAAGTGTAAAAAGTCCGAACACAAAAATGTACAGTATAAATATGTTCGAACCAAAAATGTCCAAACACAAAAATGTCTGAAGCTAAAATGTCCAAACACAAAAATGTTCGAAGCTAAAATGTTCAAACACAAAAATGTCCATTATAAATATGTTCAAACCAAAAATGTCCAAAACTGAAAAATATCCAAAGCTAAAATGTCCAAACACAAAAATGTCCGAAGTTAAAATGTCCAAACACAAAAATGTCCAGTACAAATATGTCCAAACAGAAAAATGTCCAATGTTAAAATGTCCAAACACAAATATGTCCAAAATATGTATGTTTTGTATTGAGTGTTTGATATCATATTATTGGCAAAAGAATAATACATTTTTCTTTGGACATTTTTGTATTGGACATTACTGATTTGGACATTTTACACTTTGGACATTTTGCACTTTGAATATTTTTGTATTGGATAATTTACACTTTGGGCATTTTTGTATTGGACATTGTTGTGGACATTTTACACACTGGACATTTTTGTATTGGACATTACTGTTTTTGACATTTTACACATTGGACATTTTGCGCTTCGGACATTTTTGTATTGGACATTTTACACATTGGACATTTTGCACTTCGGACATTCTTGTATTGGACATTTTTCACTTTGGACATCTTGCACTTTGGACATTTTTGTATTGGACATTTTATACATTTTGATATTTTGTACTTTTGATATTTTTGTATTGGACATTTTACACATTCGACATTTTGCACTTCGGACATTTTTGTATTGGACATTTTGCACTTTGGACATTTTCGTTTTGGACTCTTGCCCTTTGGACATTTTCGTATTGGACATTTTGCTCTTTGGACATTTTTATGGGACATTTTGCACTTCAGACATTTTTGTATTGGACATTTGACGCTTTGGACATCTTGCACTTTGGACATTTTTGTATTGGACATTTTACACATTTTGACATTTTGTACTTTTGATATTTTTGTATTGGACATTTTACACATTGGACATTTTGCACTTTGGATATTTTTGTATTGGACATTTTGCACTTCGGAATTTTTGTATTGGACATTTTGCACTTTTGACATTTTCGTATTGGACATTTTGCTCTTTGGACATTTTTAATGGACATTTTACACCTTGGACATTTTTGTTTTGGACATTTTGCATCGGACAAAATGACCTGGAACGACAAAAAGATGAAATTGGCTAACTTTTAATTCGTAACAAGAAGAAGAATAAGAAGATGAGAACAGTGTTTTTCGCAATTTTTGTTACTAGCATTTCCCTTACATTTTGCTGGCCTACGTGTTCTTGCACAGCGCCTGAAAATAAACTGCAATCACATTACATTAACCTGGAGCTCGAATTCCAATACTAGGAATGCAAGCTCACACGTCGCGCGCGCGACCTTGGCATATTTCCCGCGCTTTATCGCACTCACTCACCGCGTCCTCGAAGGCCTTGAGCTGCTCCAGCAGGTCCTCCTCCAGCAGGCGGTGCTTCAGGGCGTCCACGTCACGCCGCACGGCGTCCAGCTGCGCGCGCAGCGACGCCGCCTCCCGACCACGATACAGCTCCAGCACCAGCACCGTGACGCCCAGCATGGCCACGCCCACTAGCAGGCACGCCGTCGCGTACTTCCAGGCGACGCCAATCCCGCCGCGTGCACGCGCACGACGGCACAGTCCTGCACACAAACAAGCAGCTCACAGGGACGGGCTTCCAACTCCACAAGGCTACTAACTCGAGACAGCGTTGTGTGCTGACTAGTGATGTGAGAGAGAAAATTTCGCTAAACTGGAGAATTCCCACGGTATCTTTGAACCGTGCCGTTACGTTTAGCACCAAATTTAAGTAAATATACAATCTCGCCAACATAAGAACACGACGTTGGTGTGTGGCGTCGTTGGAGGGAGAAATTTGTTTCTTTTCTCTTTCTCTGCCTTCTTCGTTCTGAACATTACTGAGAGATAGCACCACTGTTAGCTACAAAGTATATTTGCGCAAATATATTGAAGTAGATTACGTGACTTAGATGAGAGTCTCGAGACAAAACAGTTTTGCTATATTTCTTTTTTTTTTATTATTAAATGTTAAGCACAGGAACGCCATTTCGTAATTTTATTTAAGAAACAAGACAAACATATTACCTTTGCACCAAAAACGGATGCTCCCTGGACCAAATTATCCTATTTTATAATTGTTTGAATGAAACGGAAGCCAGAAGTCTTGCACTTTACTAATGCAGTGAATATAGTCACGAATTTTACTACCACCATTTCGATTGTGTTTTGTTTGGCACGGCTCGGTACGGCCTGGTGACTAGTGGCCAGCGAGTAACATCGACTATCGACATTGCTCTGCCGTGGGTATTATCCAGTTGTTCCGAAAATTTTTATAAAACTGATAAATTTTCGAAAAATATTTCCCTCAAATTAAGGCTGGTTCACAATAAACCGGAAACGAGAATCGGAACGAAAACGAAAACGGTAAAATTATTTAAATGTGAGCATTCACAATTAACGAAAAGCTTGCCGGAGCCCGGAATCGGGAACGGAGAGTTGGCCAAGTTTCTACTTTGGCGTTCACATTTCCGATTACAGCCCACTAGATTCATTCTATTGCCATCTAAAAAGCTATTTTTTCGTCGCATATTTTGTAGCAAGAAGACCGTGACATAACCTATGCATTATTTTGTTCTGTGCTGTACATCATGGATCAAGTTTTATTTGATGAGATTCTAATATTGAGTGTTGAGGAAAATCCTCACGTTTACGATAAGCGGCGCGCCTCGTATAAAGATGAGAAAATGAAGGAAAATACGTGGCTTTCAATAGCTGCATCTTTCAACACCGATCGGAAGCGAATCATATTTTATTACTGTAATGGTTATATTAAACACTACATATTCATGCTTCAATTCAATAACTACTGTTGTGTTCATTTTTGTTCTATTACAAATGTTTCTTCTCTAATTATTTTACATTATGGTAGACTTAAAATAGGTTGTGATAATAAAGATGCATGGACATATTTATAGTACCGTACCTAATGAAATGATTCAGTTGAAATTTCGAAGTTGGTTAACCTGTGTTTATGTTGGCTGCCTTGTATTCATGAGAGAACGCTATTGGTCAATTATACACAAATAACATCAGAATGCGTAATATCGACTTTACATATCGTTATTGACATACATATCGATATGCATAGTCTATGTTCTCGGTTTATTGTGAATCAAACATTTTCATATTCACGTCCTCTGCTTCTCGTTTTCATTCTGGTTCTCGTTCCCGGTTTATTGTGAACCAGCCTTTATTCCTTCCTTCGCTCCCTTGCCCTGCAAATTTATTGCACATAGTATTCTCATGTTTTAGCAAACTTTATTAAGGGGAGACCTAGTCTCAGATACATTGTTATATGTAATTAATCACCGATCCACAATTTTTTAGCTATCCATCTGAAATTTGGTACAGATATTTACAATGACTGACTCCATTATGATACTTAATTACAATACCTTACTATGTCAGAAAGCCTAATTACAAATCTACCTAACCTAACCTGATCACAAAATATATGGAACATTTTCTCATGACCTATTAAAGATATGGTTCTGAAATTTTGTACACATTTCCCCTACATTATATGTAATAAATCCCTGCAGACGGAATTTTAAAACTTCAATTTTTTTTTTCCAAAATAAATTTAAAAAATGTAATAATATATTTTTTTAAATATATCATTACTTTGCCAAATTGAAGTTCTTTAAATATTCACCTAAAAACAAATTTCCTGCACGGAAATTTGCATTATGCAATAATAAAGGGATGTACAAAATTTCGTTACATTATCTGAAATAGTCTCTGAGAAAATGTTCCTTGCTTATAGAAAGTCCTAAAGTTTGAATATGCATGCCATACGATTAATTATTTTTTACCTCTTGTAGAGACTGGATTAATCTTGCACAGGATATGGACTGATGACGGGATTATATGAGAGCGGCAATGAACCTGCGGGGTCCTTAAAAGCCAATTGTAAGTAAGTAAGTAAGTATGCTTATTAGTTATTACTTTAAAAAAAACCACGACGCTCGGGTTTTAAAATAAGCATTTACACACTGCGATGCGAACTTGTGAAGAAACAGTACTCATTATGACTTTTCAATATCGAGAACTGGATACACACGGCCTTAAGCTTCAATTTAAGTGAAAAAATATTTATACTTTCCAGCTAATTGGTCAGTGACATCTGCAACACAGATGTTATATCGTTCAGATTTGAAAACAGAGGATTCGCTGCCCATTGTTGTCATCGGCTTGCAGGTACTTTTATGACCGGTCTTAAACAGCGATATTTTGTTTCCCGAATGTTGAAAGATTTCTAAGACCAAAAAATTCCCGATCATTGAAAATTTTTTGAATTTAGAGACATCTGGACCTTTCGACACTATCACGAAAATTATTCTTATAAGAATATTTCTGCTATAAAATACTTATTCATCATAAATGCTTAAAAAAGTAAAATGACAAATTCTAGGTGAATATTTCGCGGCACGGTATAATTTGATATCAGGTCCCGTAACGGGCCGCGGCCCGGCGGTTGAGAAACACTGGTGTAGACGACGCAAAGGGGAACCACGAGGATGTAGTAGCTATAAATAGGCCCTAAACATGCATGTGTAAATGTGCAGTCTATAATAATGTCATAAATGTTAAAAAAAAGACGTTATTTCTGCTCAGTAACTTCAAGAATAGATCTGACAAAAACTGAGATTATTTCAAGTGTCACAGTTTATATTCCGGACGTCATAAAGAATGTTAGCTTTCGTGTTACTATGGAAAGACATGAGAAGTCACAATATTTTCATAATAAAAAGTTTAAATCTCTCTTCTCCTGTCTCCAGATGCATTACAACTGCCAACTTGAGTAGCTTATTAAATTTATTTAGAGTACAGTAGCGTGCAAATTAATCCGAACACGACATATTTTTACATTTCCTGTCATTGTTGGCTTCACAGCTGCTCATACCGCTTTAATTGACATCTGTAGTACGTGTAATTCCATTGTTGAAGGTCTGTCGTTTTTATTTTTTTTATAATATGTGACATTTTGCCTGTCGTTTTGTACTTATAAGCATTTCAGTTGTGTTCAAGACTTAATACTGCAATCCTGTGTACATTCTGTCGTCTTCACGAATGGATACAATTCCACGAAAACGGTCTAAAATTATAACATTAGCAGAGCATTCTTCTATGACACAGAGGCAAATTGCTGTAGAATGTCACATCGGTTTGGCTACTGTTAATTCGATCATAAAACGATACAGGGAGACTGGATCCATCACACCCCAGAAAAAAGGAATCTTGGCCGGAAAAGGAATACTTCACCTGTAGATGATCGTTTAATTGTCAGGAAAAGTAAATTAAATCCTAGACTAACTGCTGTCGACTTAACCAGCGAGTTAATGGCTACCACTGGGGCGAATATTCACGTCACAACAGTGCGGCTTAGGCTTTTGGAAGCTGGACGAAGGGCTCGTAAGCCTATTAAGAAGCAACTGCTAACCCCTGTTATGTGCAAAAAACGCTATATGTGGGCAAAATTACATCAACACTGGACAGTGAATGACTGGAAGATTGTACTTTTTTCCGATGAGTCTCATTTCGAGGTCCACGGCCACCGTGTTTCTTACGTACGGAAAGGATCCGAAAAAGTAACAGCAGCTCATCTCCAACAAGCACCCAAATACTCCCCTAAAGTAATATTTTGGGGTTGTTTTACACATGAAGGGCCTGGAGCATTAATACCTATCAAGGGAATGATGAATTCTGACAAATATATTCACTTGTTGGAAACCAGAATCGTACCCCAGCTGCAAAAATCATTTCCGGATGGCAGAAGTGTGTTCCAACAAGACCTGGCACCATGCCATACGTCTCGAAAAACTACAGAATTCTTCAACAAGAAGAATATTCAGGTACTCCCCTGGCCAGGCAACTCACCCGACATCAACCCCATTGAGAACTTGTGGTCAATTTGCAAACGAAGAATGCAAAAAATGGATTGTTCTACAAAGGAGAAGATTATTTCTGCCCTCATTGGTGTATGGTTTCGCGATGAAGAAATGAAGAATATATGTGGCAAATTAGTGGAATCCATGCCAAATCGTCTCAGAGCTGTTATTAGGAACAAGGGAGGCCACATAGATTACTGAGGTATGTCTTAGATCCTTTTTTTATCCCGTTTGAGTGTTTTTGCATAAGTAATTACGTTGTTCGGATTAATTTGCACGCTACTGTATATACTTACTGGCTTTTAAGGAACCCGGAGGTTCATTTCCGCCCTCACATAAGCCCGCCATTGGTCCCTATCCTGAGCAAGATTAATCCAGTCTCTACCATCATATCCCACCTCCCTCAAATCCATTTTAATATTACCTTCCCATCTACGTCTCGACCTCCCCAAAGATTTTTTTCTCTCCGGCCTTCCAACTAACACTCTATATGCATTTCCGGATTCGCCCATACGTCCTACATGCCCTGCCCATCTCAAACGTATGGATTTAATGTTCCTAATTATGTCAGGTGAAGAATACAATGCATGCAGTTCTATGTTGTGTAACTTTCTACATTCTCCTGCAACAACATCCCTCTTAGCCCAAATATTTTCCTAAGCACATTATTCTCAAACACCCTTAACCTATGTTCATCTCTCAAAGTGAGAGTCCAAGTTTCACAAGCATAAAGAACAACCGGTAATATAACTGTTTTATAAATTCTAACTTTCACATTTTTTGACAGCAGACTGGATGATAAAAGCTTCTCAACCGAATAATAACAGGCATTTCCCATATTTATTCTGTGTTTAATTTCCTTCAGAGTATCATTTATGTTTGTTGCTGTTGCTCCCAGGTATTTGAATTTTTCCACCTCTTCAAAGGATAAATTTCCAGTTTTTATATTTTCATTTCATACAATATTCTCGTCACGAGACATAATCATATTTATACTTTGTCTTTTTGGGATTTACTTCCAAACCTATCTCTTTACTTGCTTCCAGTAAAATTCCCGTATTTTCCCTAATCGTTTGTGGTTTTTCTCCTAACATATTCACGTCATCAGCAGCTGATGTAACCCGTTCAATTCCAAACCCTCTCTGTTATCCTGGACTTTCCTAATGACATACTCTAGACTCTAGAGCAAAGTTAAAAAGTAAAGGCGATAGTGCATCTCCTTGCTTTAGCCCGCAACGAATTGGAAACGCATCTGACAGAAACTGACCTATGCGGACTCTGCTGTACGTTTCACTGAGACACATTTTAATTAATCGAACTAGTTTCTTGGGAATACCAAGTGTTGAAATATTTATCACATATTATTTACCATTATTATTATTATTATTATTATTATTATTATTATTAATACAAATTGATTCAGTATTCTTTGATTTCAGCAAAGTTTTTAACGCAGTTTCATATCATATCTTGGGAAGCACCAGTTTTTCACAAAGTTGTGTAAACTGGTTCAACAACTATTTAAAGTGACGGACAATTCTGTCCCTCAGCCATTCCGGGAAAACTGGGAATTCCAATGAAAAAGTATTTTTCAGAAATATTTGCTTATTGTTAGTGTAAAACATAGACAAGGCTATAAATTTAAATATTGTAATGTTATATTTCCAAAGGAAAATATTTTATAAGTTTTATGGGCATTGAATCTAAGTGGTTTTGGCTGGGTAATAGGCATAAGTACTGTTTTGTTGCCCTTAAGTTTGCAGCACTTGCTCATAGAGAGATCAGTTGTTAATGTAGTATGTTTTTCAATGATCTATTGTTGAAGAAATATTTTGAGAGTCAGCACTGTTAATTCCAGAGCTCCAAGATCAAGGAACGTTTTACTCTATACTATACTCTTCCTGCCATTTATTCTCAGTACTTTGGACTAATAACAATTAATCTTGCAGTTCAAGTGAATATTTTGACTTAGAAATGTCACAGTTGTTTTGAAACAGGAAAAATGAAGGACATTAACTCATCTGTAACATCCGTAACAAAATGTGTGTAACATCTGTGACATGAAAGAAACAGTTATAAGCATAGACCGGAACTTTGGCAGAATGCGTTTTTAAATGTGTTAAATCTATCTTCATTTTGAAAGTAAATCTGTACGAATTACACCTCTGAGATTGAAACGTCGCAGTTTTAGTAGTAGTAGTAGTAGTAGTATTAGTAGTAGTATTTATTTATTTAACTTGGTAAAGATAAGGCCGTCAGGCCTTCTCTGCCCCTCTACCAGGAGATTCCAACTATAATATGAACAATAAAATTACAATTAATATTAAATTTACAATTACAATTACAAATAAAATTACAATTAGTATTAAATTTACAATTACAATTACAATAAAAATCAAAGTACGAAAAGATTACCTGACTAATTAAAGCTAGATAATTTATCAACAGTAATCTCACTAGAGGTTTTGATTTTATCGATAAATCTGCGAGTGGAACACGAGCTGATTTATCTAGAGAAAATCAAAACTCGAGTCGGATTTAATTGACTATTACACGATTAGAAGAAAGTAGGCTATATAAAGATTAGAAGTAACAAAGTGTACAATAAAATATTAATTGGCTTACGAAAATAGAACTGTCTTCAAATGTATTATTGTACCATCTCAACATTACGCTAGATGGCAGTAGTGTTTTATGAGGATGTTTTCTTGTTACCGGTATCAGTTGTGCCAACTATGGAATCATCATTGAACTCTGTGGACTGTTACTAGTCAAGAAGGCTTTGTTGATTCAGTTTCATTTTTATTAAAACATTTGCATTCCATTTCAATCATCCGGATCCCAGTAATCAACGTCACTTGACTGATGATTTTCAATAAATCTTAGTATTAAACAATCTCTGTTACGTGACTATCCATGATATATAGCAGAAGCTATAACAAACATAACCTAAATAATATAAACACGTGTTAGAAAAGTTTTAATTAGGGATGATGAAATAAACAAGAAACGTTTTAATTAACGATGATGAAATAAAAAATAAACATGGATAATTTTAAAAGAAACAATTATTGAAAGTACAATTTTCAAATTTGAATGTTTTGGTGGTTCAGTTGATGTTATATTGGACGTGTGCGTAAAAGAAGTGAACTCGTTGGTGTACATGGTGTATCCCTCAACTCATTCAGGATTTCCGAATGGTGCTCTTCATATATGACCAGTGATCTTTATTAATTCTTGTTCTTGAATGCCAAAATGCGAGTCATATTCGAAAGTGATGTGCATCGACTGGAGTGGTTTGTAATTTTCTGTTTTTTGACGGCAGACCAGTGCAGTTTGAAATGTTGGCAAACAAAGAAACAAATGCTAGGGTAGTGATAAAAATAAACAAATGCTAGGGACGCGATAAAATTAAACAAATGCTAGAGATGCGATAAAATTGTGCGATAAGCGGCCATGATTGGTTGAAAGACGTCCTTTCGTACCGTTTTATTGGTCAAAAGTAGTGTGACGTAGTAAAAGTGTAATAGTCATAGAAAAACAAAGAACATTTTATATTTACTGAATTACAAACTAAACCTAAAATAACAAAATTGTATAGTGATGAAATTACTGGATATTGAAATATTTTGTGATAGATTAAGGAAACTATTTACAAGGAATCAATTACTGACCAAGTGCCTAGTAAGTTTGAGTTTGAATTCAATTTTATTTCGACAGTCCCTGATGCTAGCAGGTAGCGAATGCCAGAGTCTTGGCAGGGCTATTGTGAAAGAGGATG
The DNA here is from genome assembly GCF_040183065.1 of Periplaneta americana. Taxonomy (NCBI): domain Eukaryota; kingdom Metazoa; phylum Arthropoda; class Insecta; order Blattodea; family Blattidae; genus Periplaneta; species Periplaneta americana. Next base: position 183,956,394 of record NC_091132.1, on the reverse strand, counting down.
AGTATGAGGAGGTGCGATGGGATGGTATTGTCAGTACTGTTTCATGACAAGAGCGTGTGTTCAGATTATGGTGGGAAGAAAGGTAAGTGAAGCGAGACGACAGGTACGAAGGAATAGAAGAGTTCAAGATTTCGAAGAGAAAGAGAAATGAATGTAAATTTCTTTTTCTTATCTAGTTTAAGCCAACCTGTTGCTTTGAGGGATGGGGTAATATGATCATATTTACGAACATTGCTTACAAAACGTACACACAAGTTATGAGCACGTTGAAGTTTCGTTTTGTTTTCGCTGGAGAGATCAGTCAGTAAAATGTCAGCATAGTCAAAATAGGGAAATACAAGTTTCTGCACAAGGGACTTTTGTTAAGCAAGAGGGGAGATGAACATTTATTCTTTTTAGCACATGGATAATAGAATATACTTTTCTGCAGGTTTTATGTTGCCCTTTTCTGCCTTTCTTTAATATAAATGCCTAATTTACAAAATAAATGCTTTTTTTTTGCCTTCATTTGATTATTTATCTATTATTTATTAATTTATTATTAAAAATCGCCTACAGGTATATTTTAATTCATTTCTATAACCGCTACAATGAAAGTGACTTCATCGAATGTATACTATTGTCTTTCAGTCAGTTCGTAATATTCTCTTTGCAACAATGAGTGCTGCCGTGCAAAAATTTATAACAGCCCAATAACAGTAAGCGTTTTAATTATCGCTTGTGTTTATTTGACAAGGCAACAATGAGTGCGGGTCTAACGTTATTTTTAACGGTTATTTTTCTTTCAGTTTTCATTGCGACGTTGTTGTAGCTAGCTAAATATTTCATATCGCAACATATCAGTACAACCAAACACAAAAATGCACTTTCCAAGGCTACTGGGAAGAATATTTCTTTGCTTCCAACAGTAATTGCAACATCGAGTCGAAAATCTCAATTTGCATTCGCCTTATGTAAAGCTTTTCTTGCTGTCAAAATCCCTTTATGGAGAGTGCAAGGTTGTGGGTCTAGTACAAGGTTTTTGTAATTGCGTATTTTAGCTATTTATAATACCCTTTTTGCCTGCCTATTTTAGCTATTTATGATGCTTTTTTGCCTGACTATTTTAGCTATTTAGGATGCTTTTTTGCCTGACTATTTTAATGGTTATAAGTAGACAATGGATGTGGAATGACTTAAGGAAAAGTGAAGTTGTTTCGTATCGGAGTATATGGCACGTGCCGCGCCGTCCGTCTTTTGCGTACCTGGCGAGTACAGCAGCGTACATAACGAAGGAACCCCGGTCCACATTGTGTTATCCTGCTCAAGTATTTAGTACACGTTGAATATGTTGTGCTGATCCATTCATAATGGCAAAACGTTAAATTCGCTCAGAGATACGAAATGCAATTAAGAAGTATGAGAGTGACTTTTTATGTATTAACGAAGACAATATCGTGTGTAATGTATGTAAAATTGAAATAAACACCAGAACAACTCAGGCTATAGAGAAACACTGCAACAGTACATCGCACAGGAAATGCGTTGAAATGAAATCTGAGGCATCATCATCATCATCATCATCATCATTTAGTTGTGCGGATCTAACGACACGTGCAACATGATGCTCAGTACAAATATTCCTCTAAAGAAATTGAGTGATTCCCATTTTAGAGGTTTTCTTCAGAAATTCTCTCGATACAAAAACTGTTTAAGCGATAGGCGAAGACGATTCAGCTTCGACAACTTACGAGAATATATCGTCGTTTACTGCAAGACTGGTAATTGCATCAATGATGACGAGGACTGAACCTTGCAAGGTATGTACTACAGTACCTTATTTTTCTCTTCCTTCTGACTGTACGGAGATACAGTAGCATGTTGACGTCGTCTGTTTACGTTTAAAAACTGTTCAGCAATGGTCTGAATGAAAAAAAAAGTAACATATAGTAAATGTGCACCTACATTCAACGATAAGTTATGCACTGTCTAATTATAAGATATTTACCGATTATGTTTTTGTAAACTGATTGGATGTCATGAGATTTGCATAGCTTTTATATGGACATTATAAGAATGAATCTTTTTTATTTGAGGCAAAGATATGGGTTTTAAACTTTTTGTTAATAAGGTGTGAAGTAAATTCACAAATCTTGTAACATCCGTGACGGAACCTTTTCTTTATTTTCTGCAATAATAATAATAATAATAATAATAATAATAATAATAATAATAATAATAATAATAATACATTTCATTCAACAACTTTTTTTCTGTAAAATGATACTGATCTTCCAAATCGATTCTACTAATAAAATTTAACAAAAGTCATTTCATTTTCAATATATAGAGTTTGAAAACAGTAAAAATGTAACATCCATGGCAACTGCAAGGGCTGTCTCACGTCTGTTTAGAAAGCTCTAAGATTAAATCAACTTTTAAGCTTTGGAATGCCACAGATTTCTACCTTTGGGTTTCTTCTTTTATAACCTACACAGATTATATCCGAGCGAGATTTGACAGTTTATTATTCGCAGACAATTTAAAAATCTTCCGTGTTAGCTAAAACACTGCTGACTGCCCTTATCCTCAACGTGACATTAACGCAATTATTGCAAAGTAGTCTGAAAACAATGGCATGAAAATTAATGTTCCCAAGACTAATGTCATAAAGTTTTCGAGGGAAACTGATTCTCAACTACTACTTACTGTAGATAACATTCAAATTAACACAATAGATTGTGTTAAAGGCCTTGAAGTAGCTCTATTCTTTGACTGCAAACTTCATTTTCACAAACATGTAAATTACAATACAATCACAGACTAGTACATACAGTTACGAAGCTTGAGTTCTTGAGGGTACTAGGAACAATAGACTATGCCGGTAGTATTTCGCATTGTCTGTGATAAGACGATAGTAGCGATCCTAGTGGTTAGCAACTATCTATGGATGCATATTCCCTACGTATTGAGCTTCGTGACTGTATATAGCCTACTAGACTGTGATACAATCATGTAATCAGAATGTCGGATCTATTCGGCCAATAGCTTATTCTTCCTCTAAGCCTGGTTCTTTACAAATATTTTAAATTAGTGAGATAGAAACTGGAATATACATTTTTGATCTGTTTAAACAACTACAACAGATAAACCAGAAGGTATCTACAGAAAGGTGCATCAGTTACTCATAGATTTCAAAAAGGCATATGACTCGGTTAAGACAGAAGTTTTATATGATATTCTTATGGAATTTGGTATTCCCAAGAAACTAGTTCGATTAATTAAAATGTGTCTCAGTGAAACGTACAGCAGAGTTCGTATAGGTCAGTTTCTGTCAGATGCGTTTTGAATTCACTGCGGGCTGAAGCAAGGAGATACACTATCTTCTTTACTTTTTAACTTCGCTCTAGAATATGCCATTAGGAAAGTCCAAGATAACATAGAGGGTTTGGAATTGAACGGGTTACACCAGCTGCTTGTCTATGCGGATGACGTGAATATGTTAGGAGAAAATCCACAAACGATTATGGAAAACACGGAAATTTTACTGGAAGCAAGTAAAGCGATAGGTTTGGAAGTAAATCCCGAAAAGACGAAGTATATGATTATGTCTCGTGACGAGAATATTGTACAAAATGGAAATATAAAAATTGGAAATTTATCTTTTGAAGAAGTGGAGAAATTCAAATATCTGGGAGCAACAGTAACAAATATAAATGATACTCTGGAAGAAATTAAACACAGAATAAATATGGGAAATGCCTGTTATTATTCGGTTGAGAAGCTTTTATCATCCAGTCTGCTGTCAAAAAATCTGAAAGTTAGAATTTATAAAACAGTTATATTACCGGTTGTTCTTTATGGTTGTGAAACTTGGACTCTCACTTTGAGAGAGGAACATAGGTTAAGGATGTTTGAGAATAAGGTGCTTAGGAAAATATTTGGGGCTAAGAGGGATGAAGTTACAGGAGAACGGAGAAAGTTACACAACGCAGAACTGCACGCATTGTATTCTTCACCTGACATAATTAGGAACATTAAATCCAGACGTTTGAGATGGGCAGGGCATGTAGCACGTATGGGCGAATTCAGAAATGCATATAAAGTGTTAGTTGGGAGGCCTAAGGGAAAAAGACCTTTAGGGAGGCCAAGACGTAGATGGGAAGATAATATTAAAATGGATTTGAGGGAGGTGAGATATGATGATAGAGATTAGATTAATCTTGCTCAGAATAGGGACCAATGGCGGGCTTATGTGAGGGCGGCAATGAATCTCCGGGTTCCTTAAAAGCCAGTAAGTAAGTAAGTAAGATACCTTCAGAAAGTTCCTATCGTTAAGTTCATATAAGTCTTAGTAGATTTCTGCCCAGCGACACCAAAAGAATTGTAAGGAAAACTATGATTATACAAATCTGGCTTTCAGGTAGTAGCTCCCTGTAAAGCAGGTTTGAATAATTTCAAGGACAAATTGTTCCGGGGCTGGGTATCGATCCCGGGACCCTTCGCTTAGCGTGCGAACGCTCTACCGACTGAGCTACCCCAGGAACTATACACGACACCGTCACAATTAATGATTATTTAAAATGTCCCAGTTTATATTTAAGATGCGAATAACTTCATTCCCTATATTTTTCTTTATCGAAAGTCCTTAACGATGATATAACATAATATGGTTATTTCATAAGCAATAGTAGCTTTCGAGTTTCTATGAAAGATATGAGAACTCACAATAGAAATCCTAAATTCTTTTCTCCTGTATAGGTACAGTCTAGTATATACAGTCACGAAGCTCAATACGTAGGAAATATGCATCCATAGATAGTTGCTAACCACTAGGTTCGCTACTATCGTCTCATTACAGACAATGCGAAATAGTACCGGCACAGTCTAAGTTATATTAATATATTATATTTCAACTAGAGTCTTTCAATGTTTTCCCCAGATTGCATGCGTAAACGCATGGAAAATTGAACCGTGTAAATGCACCTTATCTAGATGCAGTAAAGCTGTCAATTTCTACAGCAGTGAATTCGATCAATTTTAGAAATAGCAAGAAACTCAGTCTATAAATAACCGAGGATACAATATTCTACATTTATTTAACGACGCTGTATCAACTACTAGGTTATTTAGCGTCGATGGAATTGATGATAGCGAGATGGTATTTGTCAAGGATCCGCCATAGATTACCCGACATTCGCATTACGGTTGAGGAAAACCTCAGAAAAAAACCAACCAGATAATCAGCCCAAGCGGGGATCGAACCCGCGACCGAGCGCAACTTCGGATCGCTAGGCAAGCGCCTTAACCGATCGAGCTACGCCGGGATTATTGTATCTGTTGTACTATCTCATTATTGACTAATCGCTATTGGCTAGTACATTCATGTAAATAATAAAATAGGAAAGATAAATAAATAAATAAATAAATAAATAAATAAATAAATAAATAAATAAATAAATAAATCAATACTGGCTTTTAAGGAACCCGGAGGTTCATTGCCGCCCTCACATAAGCCCGAAATTGGTCCAAAAAATAAATAAATAAACAAATTAATTAATTAATTAAAAATAAATAAATAAAGTAAATAAATAAATAAAAATAAGTGAATAAGTAAATTTTTGAGTAAATAATTAAGAAAATGAATAAACAAACATAATTTTTCTTTTATTATAACCTTGCACACTGACCTATTATTTGAAGGGTTTAGAACCATAGTGGGCCAAGCGACATTTATTAAAACCGTAGAAACAAGAGTTAAAATGAAGTTATTACCATAATTCAATGGAAACATATATCAAGTAATATAATATAAAGTATACACATTTAAACTAAATGATATGTCAGTCTTCATTAAACTATGGTATTCACTTAACTTTAACCCTTGCATTCTCCGTTTTAATAAATGGCGCTTGGCCCACTATGGCTCTGAACCCTTCACTTATTGGATTATTGGTCATCGTTGTTTGTTACCATATTTATTATTATTATTATTATTTACTAATGAAGAGTATTACACGACCCATTCTGTTTGTCGAACGGCAGTTACTTGTACTAACACAGCGTGCCGCTGTTACGTCACCTGTGCAGTTCGATCGCTCTCTTAAGCTACGGTTTAGCTACGGCGATCTTCGCCGACGATCATCGCCGAGAAATCAATTATAAAATTACAGTAGGTCATGAATTAAAGCATTTAATAACATGTGATTTATACATCATACATACTATAATGGCGGTTAAACATATCTTTCTGGAATTTCTTCACTAATGATGACGATATATTAATTGATTAAACACAAATCCCTGTTCGACGTGAGCCAAAAAGAAGAACCAACGTAAACAATAACAAATCTATATTTTGCAACAACCAGAACTGTTAATAAAATTTGAATAAAATGATTCATAATTGAAGGACACACACAATGCGACAGATTTAGCTACTGAAGACAAAGTTTGAGTGTGAAATAGTAAGTGAAGTGGAATTCCGAGCAAAGGAGAGAAGTCCAACAACCTCCTTCTCACATTATTTTTTTTATTTGTAACATTATTTCCTAAATAAATGCTCCTAAATGAAAAAATAACATTGTAAAAAGTAAAAATAAAGTGTTTATATCATTGGTTTTTACCTTAAAGTTATGCTTATCTTTCAGCTGGGCTTATTGGTTTGTGGATAAACTTTGTGGGTAATTTTACAATATCATTTTTAATTGAACTTAAAACACAATGAAATTGTTCGGGAGAAAGTCTGAAATATTCCTTAAAATTGGTGGGTTCATTTTCAAGACGTCTTAATATCAATTAATTAAAATACCCCTCTGTATATCTATTTCTAAACATGACATTAACTACTTTAAAGATCCGTACTTGTTTTTCAAAGCAAAACATATTATAACGTTATCATATTGTCATCCACTTATTAGCTGATCAGACATGGTCAACTATATAAAACAATAAACTATCCACCTACGAAGTTCGCCGGAAAAGAAACCACTCTCTGACGATGACCGCTGGCGATTTCAATCGTCAGCGATGTTCGTTCGACGAAGATCGTCGTAGCGAAACCGTAGCTTTAATCTAGCCATTGACCGTCTTTCCTACAGAGTAACAACATAAGATCGCAACGCCGCTGTTTACCTTCCACATACAGAAAGGTCTTCTAATACTCGACTATTCGCTTTCCTTCCATTTGAAGTCAGTTGTGTAGACCAATTTAACGACAGAGTCTTTGACCAGGGTGCAACATACGAGGCTGGTCTAAGCTACACTCGCGATGAGATGAGAAATTTTGGGATGCCACAGGGGAACCGGAGCTCCCAGAGAAAACCCTCTGTGTTATCTGCATTACGGGCTTGCCCAACACAAGTTATAAATCAGGGGTGCGCTGGGGATCAAACCCGGTTCTACAGTATTATGAGTCCAGCTCTCTAGACACTGGACGCTGTGACGACTTATTATTATAATTATTATTATTATTATTATTATTATTATTATTATTATTATTGAAATATGCTATGAATTAAATATTTTTATAGCATGCTTGATCGTAGAACTAGCGGACCCGGGTTCAAATCCTGGTTGGGGCAAGTTTTTCCGGGGTTCTCCCTCTACCCATTAAGAGCAAATGCCGGGTGACTTTCAGCGCTGAATCCTGAATTCATCTCACTAGCATTATCACTAGGGCTAGGATTTTGATGAAATTGCATCTTTTTTCTAGTAAGCTAAAGTCTGTGTAATGTATCTTGTCTCACTGTGAAAAGAGAGAGAAAGGAGATATGTCTTACTTCGTCTGTATTGTTATGGTGATGGGGGAGTGGAGCGATGCCGTTCATCCATCCAGTGGCGGAAGGGACTAGTTGATACATTCTGTAGTGCAAAATAAAATAACAAAATATCTCTCTTCGTACTGTGTAGTTCCGTCACTGAGCTTGTCTTTCAAGAAATTGAGATCCGGCAGCCTGTACAACAACAAGGTTTTGAAAGGAATCCTGAAAATTTACAACCCTCCTATAATCTCCACCCTCATTTGAAGGGACTTGGTTTTATTGCTACTGAGACAAGATAAACCTTACCAGGTATAGAAACACAGCTGCTTTAATATTTATATGTTATGTGATAAACTGAGTGTTTTAAGACATATTTGTTAGGGCATATTTTTTGCATTTTTTTTTTGCCTGTTTCAACTCATAAGAGCATCTTTTGTTTTATTTGGTCATTTTTTAGACATTTTCATTTAATTTTGGCCATAAATCCCCATTATTAATATTAAATAATGTTTATTTCCTTTGATATTTTCTTTACATATTTTGTCCATTATTTTGTGTAATATTTCAATCGTTTTTCTACAGAAATATTGCCATTTTAACGTAGTACACCCCATGTAATGGATCAGTCCAACCACCCCTTCAATATAGACTCCCCTATACCTGCTAATTCCGGATAAGAGTGGCCTTGTGATAGACTACACGGAAACTAAAAGTAAAGTAAATCCATGGCGCTACAGCCCATGAAGGGCCAAGACAGACCAGCCGACTACTGACCTCACGTCCACATGCCGAAGCAGAGGTGAACGATCATACACAGAAACTACATCAGGTAAAATAATTAATTAAAGTGTACTACTTAGAAAAAATTATGTAAAATTTAATTTAATTACTAGTCTAAATATTTAGTACAAAACCTCTTTTCCTACTAAGGCAATTATGTAAGATACATTTTTAGGGCATTTTTGAGAGATTTTTAGGTCATAAATGCATTGTTTTAGAACATTTTTTCATGATTTATAGGTAATCAAAATCCTACCCCTAATTATCACCTTCATATCATTCAGACGCTAGACAACCACAGCAGTTGATAAAACGTCGTAAAATAACCAATTAAAAATCAACATCTATAAATAGAAAGAAATGTTCCGTAGCTATTATCAAGATAATGACATGTGTAACAAAGCTAATTGCAAAGTTATCTGGTGAAGGCAGTTATTTATATAAATGTTGGAAATTACGTGGCTGTTTCCTCATTAAGTAAACAGTGGGAAGCACATGAAAAGATATGCACAACCATCTAATCCTGTTTATTTGTATGCCGCGAGCAAAAGTCAAACGAGTATTATTAAGGAATTCCAACGTACTTTATGCAGAGTGTAAGGGGTATAAGTGCCATTATTTTAACCGATGATTCTTCATGTCATGAGGAAGAAAAAGTGCCCTAAATTTTTTTCTAATTGCAATATTTAACTAATTATTAAAGTTTACAATATTAGGCTTTTGGCAGCGTTGCTGGATGGGGAGGAGGGAGTTTACAAGAACACGGTACAGCCACAGTCTAGTATATACAGTCACGAAGCTCAATACTTAGTAAATATGCATCCATAGATAGTTGCTAACCACTACGATCGCTAATATCGCCTCATTACAGACAATGAGAAACAGTACCGGCACAGCCTTTTCTTCCTAGCATCCTCACAACTCAAGCTTCGTGACTGTATATAATATACTGTCGTACACCTCAAGCGGATACAGACATACTTACTTACTTACTTACTGGCTTTTAAGGAACCCGGAGGTTCATTGCCGCCCTCACATAAGCCCGCCATTGGTCCCTATCCTGAGCAAGATTAATCCAGTGTCTACCATCATATCCCACCTCCCTCAAATCCATTTTAATATTATCTTCCCATCTACGTTTCGGCTTTCCCAAAGGTCTGTTTCCCTCCGGTCTCCCAACTTAAGGCTGGTTCACAATAAACCGGGAACGGAAACGGCAACGAGAACGAGAATGGAAATAATGTTAAAATAAATGTATTTGTCAGGATTCACAATTAACTAATGTGAACGCTCACATTTAAATACATTTATTTTAACATTATTTCCGTTCTCGTTCTCGTTGCCGTTTCTGTTTCCGGTTTATTGTGAACCAGCCTTAACACTCTATATGCATTTCTGGATTCACCCATACGTGCTACATGCCCTGCCCATCTCAAACGTCTGGATTTAATGTTCCTAATTATGTCAAGCGAAGAATACAATGCGTGCAGTTCTGTGTTGTGTAACTTTCTCCATTCTCCTGTAACTTCATCCCTCTTAGCCCCAAATATTTTCCTAAGCACCTTATTCTCAAACACCCTTAACCTATGTTCCTCTCTCAATGTGAGAGTTCAAGTTTCACAACCATACAGAACAACCGGTAATATAACTGTTTTATAAATTCTAACTTTCAGATTTTTTGACAGCAGACTGGATGATAAAAGCTTTTCAACCGAATAATAACAGGCATTTCCCATATTTATTCTGTGTTTAATTTCCTCCCGAGTGTCATTTAAATTTGTTAAGGCTGGTTCACAATAAACCGGAAACGGAAACGGCAACGAGAACAAGAACGGAAATATTGTTTAAATACATTTTAACATTATTTCCGTTCTCGTTCTCGTTGTCGTTTCCATTCCCCGCTTCTTGTGAACCAGCCTTTATTGTTGCTCCCAGGTATTTGAGTTTTTCCATCTCTTCAAAGGATAAATTTCCAATTTTTATATTTCCATTTTGTACAATATTTTCGTCACGAGACATAACCATATACTTCGTCTTTTCGGGATTTACCTGCAAACCTATCTCTTTACTTGCTTCAAGTAAAATTCCCGTATTTTCCCTAATCATTTGTGGATTTCATCCTAACATATTCACGTCATCCGCATAGACAAGGAGCTGATGTAACCCGTTCAATTCCAAACCCTGCCTGTTATCCTGAACTTTCCTAATGGCATATTCTAGAGCGAAGTTAAAAAGTAAAGGTGATAGTGCATCTCCCTGCTTTAGCCCGCAGTGAATTGGAAAAGCATCAGATAGAAACTGGCCTATACGGACTCTGCTGTACGTTTCACTGAGACACATTTTAATTAAAACAATAATGGTTCACTGCAAAAAATCACACGAACTTTTTTTAAAAGCAACACTTTAATCTCTCCCGCTTCCGTAAAGCAGTATCATTTTTAAACACATTTCTGGTTGTGTGATTTTCGAAACGGGGTAAGAGACTCCTAAACGACATTTCACACAAGTTGAGAGGATGCTAAGGTATTTCTTTCCCCTTCTTTATTTTTACTTCAATTTTTATTGTACCTGAGTTTTTGACTGTACTTCACTCCCACCCCTTCTACTAATGAAGTTCCAACTGTCCTTCAGACAGAATCAAGGCTGCACCGAGTTAGGGAGTATAGTACGTTCCAGAAATAAGTTCGCGTTTTCCAGTTACGAAAGAGCTTTCAATATTGAACCTTTTTTTCGCACAGGTACTGTCCGTTTGCCTACGTCGCATCTCGATTTCCCCCACCTGCTTCTGCACGCCCTTCTGTAAAAGCTGGGTTGTCTTAGCTCTTTTCTGAAAAGATTAATTTCTGTTACGAATTGGACGTTTACATAATATTATACAACTGTTTAAAATAACTTAAATAAAAGGGCCTCGTTAAGTAATTAACTGTCACGTGATTTCCCCCCTTTCTACGATCCTGCGGCATAACCACTTGGACGGACAATAGATAGCATGTCTGAGTAATTTTATCTTTTCGGCTCGGGCAGAAGTGAAGATTGAATTTACAGACGTAAGGTACTCTTTTATAGAGTAGGTACAGAATTATTTCAACATGAGTTACTAGTACGAAGAACGAAACTGACAATTAGAATTAGATGCAATAGTCTATAGTGCGATAATATGCACAAAAGAACTGAAGCCTGTATCGAAATGAACGGCCACCATTTTCAAAAATGTATTTAAATATCCATATTATGATTATTTTTCAATTGAACTTCATTCTCTTTATTGTACGCTAATTCCTGTAGACAGTATAATATACACTGCATAATGAATACGTCCGAATGGATAACTCAGTTCGTGAGTAAAAACACTTATTCTTAATACAGTACTGCATTCTGATTAAACAAAAACCTAATGAAAATTATCGAACTCAAAATTGCGATATTTCCTACTTTACGTAAATGGACGAACTGCTTTTCTTCCCTCCTATACCTAGTAAAGTGATGTGTTTGTGTTTTACGCCAGTATCATCGAACTCCAGTCGTGGAAGGAGGTAGCGAGCGGTGTTTCCGGTTCTCTAAAGGTATAGACAGGTTAATATTAAAAATGTTAGTAAAAATAAAATGATGTCCCTGTACCTGCACCCCCCAAGTTGTACACACAAGAAAATCAAATATTAAATAAAGTACATAAGTGGATATAAAATACAGCGACACAGATGGTTGACAATTACATGTTTCAGTATATTTTAGTGTCGTTCTTACAATATTTTCAACTAATAATTAATTAAATTCAGGGATGTTAGTTTGTATTATGAAGTCAGGGGGGAGCGACACAGTGCATATTGTCCCATTGCGTATGCTGTAGGGTAGCAACTAGCGGTGAAGAAAACATTTATCTCCTGCTGTCAGTAGCTTTTTAATGTGCCAGTTGATATAAACAACAATAAAATGAAATACAAAGGCTTAGTATAGATTTTCGAAATATAGATTACCGGTAAACATTTTCAATAATAAGAATTTTCACATGTTCAAAGTCAATTAGTCGAACGTTAGTAAGATGGACAGTAGCATCTTCCCCTTCACGGATGGTAAAGAGTGTGAGTGGAGGGGAAAGCCTATCAACCAAACTGAAATGGGAATTAGTTTCTAATAATCGTTGACAAACCGCTACAAAAGTTCGCCGATTAGGTAACCTTCATTGCAGAAAACTTAAACGGTACATGTTCTTGCTTCACTTGAATTACGACGGCTTTCTACATAAATTAATAACATATGATATTCCTAAACTGTGAATGACATTGTAAGTCAGTTGTTTATCGAATACCCTGTACTGAACTTTCACCCACTCTGCAGTAGAGCTATGGACGGGGAGCTTGAACTCAGCTGACTCGTACTTACGTCTGTGCAGAGTACTGCCTGCTGAACACGTTGCCACGTCTCTCACGTCAGAATATTAACAAATGTAAGAATGCAAATTTTATTTAATTTCACGAAAACGTAATAGAACACACAAATATTTATTTTAAACTAATATTAACTCTTTTCTAGATATATCTACTGATGTAATTTTTTTTCGTAATTTTATAAACGATATAAGCAGTATAACGCAAATAAAATACGAGAAAACAATCAAGTTTTGACCCTATGTTGTATGGACATTTTTTTTATCCTGTAGACCGTCCCCGATGACTGTGAAAAGGACTGTGAACAGTAACTGAATCGGTCCATAGAGAAAGGGCTTCAGTCACAAATTTTTAAAAACGAGATATAGATGTAAATCATATCTTTAAGAGTGGCTCCATCGGCCTGTGCAGAAAGGTATTCAGTCCAATGTTTGGAAAGATAGAAACTGAAGCGTCAGGCTCAGAATTCTATGCAGAAAGGAATAGAGTAGGCATTTACAGAATGTTTTCTTTATTTTTCTCAAAACTAGGTCTAATGGACTAAAGCCCTTTCTGTATGGAGCGATTCAACTATGTTATCATTACTTTTCGAATGCCCCAGTATATTTATTATTAGCATACTCAATTTATTGTTTGTTATATTTACATATTTATTTTTCCTTCTTTACTTATTTGTTGTATTTCCTTGTTTGTTGTTTACGTACTTAGATTATTGTTTTATATTTACTGAAGACGTGGTCTACAGATTGCAATGAGGAAGCAGAAACTTCCTTCTCATGTTCGAGCACATTTTAACTAAGGCCGTATTCTTTTATCTCAGATAATCTCTGCAACTATCTGAGTGTGCAACGTGTTTACAAACATTAAAGAATCCTCAGAACAAGGCTGTATCTACCTCTTTTGTTCATGACAGCTACAACCATTTTCTGACCAAATTATTCACTTTTCCCCATAGCAAAACCTTTTTCTTTCTTTTACTGTGGAAAAGGAGTGACGTGTTGAATTTGAATGCTGTAATAACATAACACGAATTTCATTTCTTCAATTCTTAAATCATAATGGTAAGTCTTTCTTCCTTGTAGGCTATTTTAAAGATGAATGTACTGTATAATATACTAAAATGAAATTCGAAATAACCTAAATTCTAAAAATACGAATCGTAATAGCGATGATGATGTTGATGATGATGATGATCAGACCTACAGAACTATAGCTCCTCAGAGCGACAGCTATACTCCCCTTTCTTACCCCACCCACCTTTTCTACCAGTGCGGTCATGACGTTCTAGTTACGCTCGGCTGCATCAACACTCATTATCGCGGCGGCAGGTATACAATACGCTATCAAGAATTTACAAATGAACAGATGATAAAATCCTTAGGAACATACCTTTAGAAAGTAAGAGAAAAATGAATGAGGGAAATAATTAAATTGAAAGACATGTAAAATAAATTTTAACATATATGTGTGCATATAATGTAAGAAGGTCTCCCTATGTACAGGGACATCATTTTATTTTTACTAACATTTTTAATATTAACCTGGCTATACCTTCCTATTAACGATTGAAACAGGAAACACCGTTTGCTACCCTTTCCACGACGGAGTTCGATGATACTGGCGTAAAATACAAATCACTTTACTAGGTATAGGAGGGAAGAAAAGTGGTTAATCCATTTATGTAAACTAGGAAATATCACAATTTTGAGTTTGATCATTTTCATTAGGTTTTTGTTTAATCAAAATACAATACTGTATTAACACTTAGTGTTTTACACACGAATTGAGCCATCCATTCGGAAGTATTAATTATGCAGTGTATATTGTACTGTTACAGCACATTAGCGTACTATATAGAGAATGAAGTTAAATTGAAAAATAATTATAATATGGATATTTAAACACATTTTAGAAAATGGTGGCCGTTCATTTCGATACAGGCTTGAGTTCTTTTGTGCATATTATCGCACTATAGACTATTGTACCTAATTCCAATTATCAGTTTCGTCCTTCGTACGAGTAACTCATGTTGAAATAATCCTGTACCTTCTCTATAAAAGAGTACCTTATGTACTGTAAATTCAATCTTCACTTCTGCCCGATCTGAAAAGATAAAATCACTCAGAAATGCTATCTACTGTCCGTTCAAGTGGTTTTGTCGCAGGGTTGTAGAAAGGGGGGGGGGGATCACGTGACAGTTAATTACTTAAGGAGGCCCTTTTATTTAAGTTATTTTAAACACTTGAATAATATTACGTAGACGTCCAATTCCTAACAAATTATTGTTTTCAAAAAAGAGCTAAGATAGCCCAGCTACTAGACTTTACAAAGGGGCGAACAGAAGCAGGTGGGGGAAACCGGGATGCGACATAGGGAAACAGACGACAGTACCCGTACGAAAATATGATTCAATATTGAAAGCTCTTTCGTCACTGGAAAACGCGAACATATTTCTGAAACGTACTATATTCACTAACTCAGTACTGCTTACGCGCCCTCGGCTCTGTGTCGTGAACGGTTGGAAGTTTACTAGTAGAAGGGGTGGGAGTGAAGTACATTCCAAAACTCAGGTGCAATAAAAATTGAAGTAAAAATAAAATGATGTCCCTGTATATATGTCCTGTTACTAGCAAAACCGATTAAATCCACTTTTTGTGTAAAATAAATTAAGTACAGTCCCCGACTTGTTTTTCCGTTCTCTGTATTCTACTAAAATGAAATAAGTCCGAAATGTGCATGCAGGCAACAAACCAATTACTTTATTTGAAGAATTTATTATGATTTTTCGTGCATTAATAAAGTTTTAATTTCTGCTTTTACAAAACTTGTAATACTGGTCTTAACTGGTTTTACTAATAATATGACGATAAATAAATTGTACGTTGATGAGTGATAGCTAAATGACCGGATGTCAATGCTGTCATTCAACATTGTAACGCACTCCAGCCAAATAAATAAATAAATAAATAAATAAATAATAAATAAATAAATAAATAAATAAAAAGTAAATAAGTATTAAGTAAATAAGTAAATAAATAAGTAATTAAGTGAGTAAATAAGAAAATAAGTAAGTAAGTAAGTAAGTAAATAAACAAACAAATAACATGCGTACTGCAGTTTAAAGAGAACTGGAACATGGCAAAATCTAAACCCGTGAAGGAATACTACTTCCAAAGGAAATGGGAATATGATTATTTTGTTGTTGAAGACGAAAGAATTGCTTGTTTACTGTGTCCCATCCAATTTATTTCTACTCGTCATTTCAATATTAAACCACATTTCAATAAAGTCCATATTAAGAATTATGGAATGCACAAACTTTCGGGTAAGTTCATTATTACGAACTGTACATTGATTATTTATTTATATACTGTAAAATTACGGACGTCACTCGTTGTGTTCATTTTGAAATGAATAGTGACTTTCAAGGTTCATTACTTAAATGCTATAAATTTATGTTTCCGTAGGTGATGATAGGAGGAAAGTTTTCGAAAATCTAAAACAGGTTAGGTGCAAAGAAATCTCAAAGAAACTACCGACAGGAAATCTAGCTTAATCGTAAACCTTGAAACGAGATAAAGTATTATAAAAACAATGAATTTATTACAATCCCTTTTTAAAATTACATGCCGCCACTGATTGGCCAGAGAATGTAGATAACTCTACGCGGAAGTCGATTATCCCCAATAGAAGTGGAGTGAGGCTGACGTCATATTTCCCTACTTAACGAGTTCTGCAGGCCTGATGATGATGATGATTATTATTATTATTATTATTATTATTATTATTATTATTATTATTATTATTTACAGACTGTAAACAATTCTTTCGTATGCAAAAAATACAGACCTGACAGCTACTATACAAATTGTATGAAAGGCCTTTTCTAAATCGACGATTCGAATTAACTTGCTGTATAAATAACGTTCGCATATTATGGGTTGGACGGGATAGCCAGGCATTGTCTGTACGCAGCAATCAAACAAGCCCGCAGTGTTTGAATGTCGTTTGTTTACTTGCACTTTGCCTCTAGCAGCTACACGACGGACTTTGTACCGCTCCACCACCACTGCCAGCGACTCAAATGTCCACCCCTTCCCACAATACAACATTCTATGTCTGCCCCCACTACGCCACTTTGTTTCTCACTGTTTTTACTAACCATCTAATATTTTCTACCTTCCTATACTTTCATCGCTTGAGTCTTCTGCTTCTCTAGCCCTTTCCTCTTCTACATAATAATAATAATAATAATAATAATAATAATAATAATAATAATAATAATAATAAACTATTTTTTCTTCTACATTTTCAGCGCTTCATTAATTTTTTTATCCTATTCTTCGTTCTCCACCTTTCTCGTTTGCATTCCTTTTTAATCTCCTGTTTGTACACTTTATAGTTTGCCTTTCTTCTTGTTAACTCCTCTCCATGTTACTCCTTCTTAAATTGCTTCCTTTCACATTTATATTCATTCATTTGATGTTCAGTAATGTCACGTATGCTATGATGAATCCTCGGCCTCAACCATCTCGCTATCACCAATTCCATCGACACTAAATAAACTTTTAACTGTTGCAGCGTCGTTACGTAATAAACTAAAAATATTTTCCATCCCCCATCTGACGCATAACTCCGCCTTTGTCTTCAACAGGTAACTTGAGAATTTACGGTCACACTAAAATTTAACCACTGTAATTTTTGTCTTTGTCTTCTCCTTGTTCTTCTCGTTCTCATCATTTTCTCTTGATTTTCTCGTCTTCTTGTTATCCTTGATCTCCTCGTCTTCCACTTTTCTCCTCATCTTCCTTTGTTCTCATCGTCTTCCTCTTCTTCTCGTGTTCTTTCGTTCTCCTCGTCTTCCCCTTGTTATCCTTAATCACCTCGCGCCTTTCCCTTGTTTTTCCCTTGTTATCCTTAGTCACCTCGCCTTTCCCTTGTTTTTCCCTTGTTATCCTTAATCACCTCGTCTTCCCCTTGTTATCCTTAATCACCTCGTCTTCCCCTTGTTATCCTTAGTCACCTCGCCTTTCCCTTGTTTTTCCCTTGTTATCCTTAATCACCTCGTCTTCCCCTTGTTTTTCCCTTGTTATCCTTAGTCACCTCGCCTTTCCCTTGTTTTTCCCTTGTTATCCTTGATCACCTCGCCTTTCCCTTGTTTTTCCCTCGTTATCCTTAATCACCTCGTCTTCCCCTTGTTTTTCCCTTGTTATCCTTAGTCACCTCGCCTTTCCCTTGTTTTTCCCTTGTTATCCTTAATCACCTCGTCTTCCCCTTGTTTTTCCCTTGTTATCCTTAATCACCTCGCCTTTCCCTTGTTTTTCCCTTGTTATCCTTAATCACCTTGTTTTTCCCTTGTTACCCTTGATAACCTCGTGTTCCCCTTGTTTTTCCTTTGTTATCCTTGATCACCTCGTCTTTCCCTTGTTTTTCCCTTGTTATCCTTAATCACCTCGCCTTTCCCTTGTTTTTCCCTTGTTATCCTTAATCACCTTGTTTTTCCCTTGTTATCCTTGATCACCTCGTCTTTCCCTTGTTTTTCCCTTGTTATCCTTAATCACCTCGTCTTCCCCTTGTTTTTCCCTTGTTATCCTTGATCACCTCGTCTTTCCCTTGTTTTTCCCTTGTTATCCTTAATCATCTCGTCTTCCCCTTGTTTTTCCCTTGTTATCCTTAATCACCTCGCCTTTCCCTTGTTTTTCCCTTGTTATCCTTAATCACCTCGTCTTCCCTTGTTCTCTTTGATCTCGTCTTCCACTTGATGTCCTTGATCTCGTTTTCTCTTGATCTCTTCGTCTTCCCTTGTCCTCGTCTTCCCTTATTCTCCTTGCTCCCCTCGTCTTCCCCTTTTCTCCATGTATTCCCATTTTCCTCCTTGTTCCATATCCCGCATTACCTACACGTACAAGAATTTTTTTATTTTTATTTTATCCTCAGTTGCAACACCTATCTTCTCAAAATATATCCTTTATCTTCCCTTCTCTTGATCATTGTTTCTCTTTATCTTGTGTTTTTTGTAAGTATTCTGTCCTCTGTGTATGGACTGAATTAAGAAGCGAATGTTGATGTTTGACGATCTGCTGCCCTCGTCGACCACCAATTTGACTGACTGGACGTCAGACGTCACTCCCTCACGTGCGGCTGTCCTCGCAGCTGACACGGAGCAACAGGAACAACGAGACAGCACGGAGGGACAGCCTTGCCAACGAGGGTCAACTGAAGGCGGCCGACAACTGCAGCGAGCAGCAATTCTGTGTGGACAGCTCACGTCGACCATACACAGATATATCTGACGGGAGCTTAAGGCAAAGCGAAATACAGTTCACAGCGAATGAACTATACGTAAAACGGACGTCAAGACAGTCGTCACTAGAGACAACCGAAATATGAAATTTCACATTCTAAACCAGTAGTTCCCAAACTGGGGGTCGTGTAAAGAGCTGTAGGGGGTCACGGGATGATTAAAAAAGCAAAGCAAGCCTTATTAATATACACTTACTGTTGTTTCTTCTCTTTTGTTAAGTTTATTTATACACACTTTAATATCTGTGGTTATAGCTTCTGGCTATAGTTCATGAGGTCCCGGGTTCGATTCCCGTTCAGAGGAATTAAAAGGGATTATTCCTGTGTTCTTTCATGGTCTGGAATGTAGGTTAAGTTTAGATTTAGGGGCTCTCCTGGAACCACATAATCATAATCATCCTATAGTATCATCGGGGTAATGTAACTCCGTCTTCCAGGCGCCCCAACCTCAGAAATTGATTACAACTAAGCCACTACCAGGAGAGAATACCAGAAATGTCGAAAAGTTGGTGGCATTGGTAAAACAAAAACATGTGGTCATATCTCTGTTTAGGATCTGTAGATATACCAGTATTGTATTGTACTGTATTGTATTTTATGCTCGACCATGCCGAAATATAGTAATTATACACCTGGTAGCAGCCTTTTAATGGACCTCATTAAAGTACAGCTATTCATTAAAGTTCACGTCTTCCACCAATCAGAAAACACCATTGTAGCAATATGAAAGCGCAAGTATCGATTATTCTCGGATATGCAATCGAAAGACAACTAGCGAAACGTCACGGAAGCTGGAAATCCAATACTGTCGCAGAAGGTTATGTTCTGTTACTATAATAATTAGCGTTAATTGTAAATAATATTCAAATAAATTCAATTTGTCATCTCGTTTTTCAATGTCTAAATCAATTTCAAGGTTATATCAAGATTAATGTTCATTTTACTCTCTAGATTATATCAAGGTCAATGACATCTGTTCCTCGGAAAAAATCAATACTTTCGCGTCTGCGCACATCTACAATTGACGAGATATTGCACAAGATCAGTTCCGCTCCCCAGTCAGATAAGAATAACATGAATACTTATGAATAATTTCAAGTTAGAAATATGGTCGAGCATAAAAAGTCGTATGAAACTTGGCTATAATGGTAATTAAGACGCTCGTATGAAAATTATGAAACTCGCTTGCTCTCGTTTCATAAACATACTCGCGTCTTAATTACTACCATTATAGGCTCGTTGCATAATGTACTATATTGACATTCCATGGTATTCATACATTGCTTCACAGCTAGAATATGGAAAACTTAATACTACTATAAAGTTTTAGGGTCCTATTCATAGACATTTCGCTAGCCCGCGCTACAACCGTGCTAAACTAGCCCCGGGTATCGACTGGTTACTTGTACGGGATTCATATCATACCATATCGCTAACACTGGTTTATGAATACGAAAAACGTTAGTTCGCTGATTATCCACCGGAAGCCCGCGCTAAGAATATCTATGAATACGTCCCTTCATGTATAGTCACAGTCTAGTTGAAATATATACAGAAGAGGTTTACAATATAGTCTACTGGTACAAAACAAAGTTTTAGTATCAATTTCATGAAGCATTGTTGAATATCATGAATTCATCTACAGAATAGAAGGCATGAGAAATTAGGCACTTCTTTAATTTGGCCCTAAATAATCTTATCTTTTGAGTTTCATTTTTTACATCGATAGGGAGGCTATTAAAAATTTTTACTGCCATATAACGCACTCCTTTTTGATAGCACGATAGACTTGCCGATGGAGTATGAAAGTCATTTTTTTGACGTGTATTTATGCTATGAACTGTTGAATTAGTTAGAAAGTTTTCACGATTACATACGAGGAAGATTATTAATGAAAAGATATACTGACAAGCCATGGGCATTATTTGTAGTTTTTTGAAAATAGTCCTACACGATTCCCTAGATTTGGCAGCACCTACTATTATTCTAATTACTTTTTTTTTGTAGTAGGAATATACTGTTACTATATGTGGAATTTCCCCAAGATATTATTCCAAAACTCATTACCGAGTGGAAGTATGCAAAGTATATCGTTTTTAAGGTATTGATATTTACTATCTTTTGCATAGATCTAATAGCAAAACAAGCTGAATTTAGTTTGGGGGCAATTTCTTTAATATGATTTTTCCAATTTAATACATTATCAATTTTTAAGCCAAGAAATTTCGTTGTTGTTGTTGTTTCTAATAGGGACCTATTGTTAATTATTGCGATTGACATTTTCAAGGTTGAATTTGGACAGGATTTAAATTGAGTTATGTTAGTTTTGTTACAATTTAATACTAATTTATTGACTGAGAACCAGTCACATATTTTGAAGAGAATTTCCTCTGTTGAAGATTGGAATGTGTTGGAGTTATTGGCTGTAATTACTATACTTGTGTCATCTGCAAATAATATGGGATGACCTACATCTTTTATTAGGGGGGCAAGATCAACTATGAACACTAGAAAAAGTAGGGACGTAATATTGATCCTTGAGGCCGTTGTTATTCTTGTTGAGTTCCTGTTTCTATTGTCGTGTGTTGTAGATGGCTTGTGTTTATGTAACTGATTTTAGATTTTTATTAATGTTTATGACTTAGGGGGGGGATGTTGATGAAAAGTCATCTTCTTATTTTTCACATTACGTCGATGCCTATTAATACAGAAATTTTTCTATGTTAATATCAACGCAAAAAAGTAATTTCTTTTATTGCATTTTTTGCGTTTTGTGACGTTTTTGAACTAATAGGTCATTTTTTATTTTTTTTTTCGGCATTCTTTTGGTCATTTTTAATTCTTTGAAGAACTTTTAGATCATTTGGAATGCATTTTACTTTCTTCTTTACCGATAGGTCTGTTAAATCATTTTCTAACCAAATAGCTCAGTAGTAGTCTAATTACCTACTGAATAAGTGAATAACAGCGAAGTTTAAGTTTTATAGTTTTGAACAGACTATCAGAGTGCTGCATTGGAGTTAAATCGCTCGCTTGAACTCGGCCGAGTGTCGCACGCTCGAGCAAGATAAGATCGGTCGTGATACGCTCGTAATAAATAGAAACGCAGTACAAGGTCATCTCACCGACATGTCTTATCTTGTATGGAAGGCGACAGATAAGATACACATATGTTTTGCTCACACGGTAAAAATAAGGCTTTATTTTCTGCGTTTATGACAAACGTTTAATGGAACGTACCAAAACAGGAACATGAAGTTATAAATAAAATAGTATGAAAAACTTCGATATACAGTTATTATTGCTAATTAATAATTATCCAATATTTGATTTACCACATACATAGTGTTCCGCCTATATACTGCGACAATGTAGAAACGTTTTACAAAATATTACTGATATAGCAGTAGATTAATAACAATATTAGTACAGAGATAACGTCACATAAACTATAATAAAACGAATAATCATGCTGCACAACTGTTACAGACGCAAAGATTGATGCACTAATTATTATTATTATTATTATTATTATTATTATTATTACTACTACTACAAAACTTGATACAGTTCTTGCATTATCGTAATTGTGTTCTCAGTTTATAATAATTACATTTACATCCAATAACATCTATGAGATGTGGCAAAAACAAAATCACTCCTGTGTGGGGAAGAAAAAAAAAACATTTACCTACAACATTTATATTACATTTTAAAGCAAGTTTTGTAGTTGTACTATGGAGAGGTTAGTTAAACACTGCAAAGTTTTGAAATGATAAAAATCTCTAATGTTACTACACAGTTCACCACTGTAACAAGAACGAATGTCTAACGCTCGGTTTATACTGTTCAAGGATTTATCGCTCGTGACAATTTTACCCATCATGCATGTGCGCTACCTATCGGATTATGCTATGAACTACTTGGCGCTCGAGCGAAAACGTCCGCTGCAGACCTCTGGACTCTATAGTCCATCCCTTATTTCACTGAAGGCTTCACCTCACACAACGGGAGATATAAAATGCTTGACAGCAGCTTAGTTTAAGTGGGGATTTTGACCGCTACTGTTCTTTTGTCGGTACAAGGATATTTTTAGAATTTATGATTGGAAGAGGGAAAACTTTCACCATGTCCTGGAGAGCACGTTGTGTCCTCAACATGGTTCGGAAGGGATATCTACTGTAGTAGACAGTATTTTTAACACAAAGATTGCAAGAATGCACACTGCGCCCACAATTTCTTTTGTCCTTCACACTCATCTGGAAGATCTGGTAATAAAAGTGAAGCCCGAAAGGAGACGGAGAATGAAGGCACTGACATGGACCACTCCTGATTGAAACACACTGTAAACCCTCATTAAAATCTATACTTCTCCCTTAAAACCTTCATTTTGTTGCATGTTCTTTTCCTTTATCTTAGCCAAATTCCAGGAAGTTGCCTCCTCTCTCCTAGATTTGCAGGGCAGTCATTAAAACAAGGTGACTAATTTTTAAGAAGTTGTGGTGCGAGTACGGTGAATAATATTTAAATGTCATTTTGTTTTAATTGTATGTCATTTTTTCATTAGTTTAAGGATCATTTTAAGTAGATTTTTAGGTCATCAACATCCGCCCTCTATTTATGACAATGGTGACAGGCGATAATGAATGTATGTAAATTTCCTACCCGGCATTTGTTTTTGTGACTGATGGAAACCACGAAAAACTCCAATAAAATTGGCCGGCCACGGGGTCTGAACATGATACCTCCCGAATACGAGTCACAAACACTACCGTCTGAGCCAACTCGCTAGGTAAATTCTTGTGCTCTGACCGGGAATCGAACCCGTGATCTCATGAACAGTAGCCAGAAGCTCTGACACTAGGTGTTGGCACTGGTAGTTCACTCACTGTTATGTTAAGAAATATGGACAATATTGACATAGAATTATATAAAAAAAGTTTCAGTAGTTATACACTTAAGTAAAAATAATTTTATTAACGCGACAAATGTGCCTGTTTTCCAGAAAGTAGCTCTAAATTCTGGACTCTGTATTCGATACGTAAACTTTCGAGTTCAGTTAGATTTCTCGTCTTTGTTTTCATGGCAATCATAAATGAGAAAATTACTTTGCATAAATACGAGTTTGAGAATGCTATCAAAAATTTAAGATGCATTCTTTTGATCCATAACTGGTGTACACTCTGCAGTTTCAACATTCCATCAGTGGGTACGTACATATTTATATCAAGTTTTCCTTTTTTTTTTAGTTTCAGCCAGTTAGACTTCATTCGTGATGTTTCCCTTGCCGCTATCAGAGGATCACTTGCCATTTTAAAATACCATCTGTACTTTGTTTCCAAAAAGGGATACTTTCCCTCGAATGTCTAATCTGTTTGTTTACTGTTTAGGTCTGTTATATGCATGCTGTTATCTTTCCTGTACGTAATTTTCCCTTTTGTTCGTTCCCCTCATTTCTCTTTTGTTTTTTTGTTTTCACTCAATATGTTTATTATGCTTTGTCCAATGAGGCAGTCCCGTCATTGGGAAAGCTGAAAGAATGTCTTTCAATGTGTGAATGGATTTATATCTGGTAAGGTTTATCTTGTCTCAGTAGCAATAAAACCAAGTCCCTTCAAATGAGGGTGGCTACCACATCCAGGAAAGAACAGCAGCAGCCACGAGAGCAATTCACCAGATTAACGACCTGACCAGACTATCGCTGGAAACAGCAATGGTGCTGCTGAAGACAGTTTTTTTTATTTTTATTTTAGTAGGTTATTTTACGACGCTTTATCAACAGCTTAGGTTATTTAGCGTCTGAATGAGATGAAGGTGATACTGCCGGTGAAATGAGTCCGGGGTCCAACACCGAAAGCTACCCAGCATTTACTCACATTGGGTTGAGGGAAAACCCCGGAAAAAACCTCAACCAGGTAACTTGCCCCGACCGGGAATCGAACCCGGGCCACCTGGTTTCGCGGCTAGACGCGCTAACCGTTACTCCACAGGTGTGGACTGCTGAAGACAGTCATCACACCAATAGTGACATACGGAATCACCCTAATATGGGAAAAACTAACCCTTACCGACCTAGAGAGAATAGAGAAAGTCAAAGCACGCTTTCTCAAATGCACACTAGGAATAGGACAAAACGCACCTTCAAGACTAGTGTACGAGATGGCCAGAGAAACTTTCTACGTAGAAGACATCATACTCCAAATACTACTGTAATCGACACAACCCTACAAAGACCTCCTAGAGAGAAGAGAAGATGAACGCCGTACGATAGACCCCGACTTCTACGCCACAGGTGCTATGGTAGACAGAAACTGGACTAAAGAAAATCAGACTCAAAGACATGCAATAACCCGCTTCGCGATACATGGTTTTCACCATAAATTGTGCAAGACAAAAAGTTACCACGAACCGTGTGAAAGTTGTGTGTGTGAGCTGTGCGACTTAAAATGTGAACGATACCATCTAACGAAGTGCAAGAAAAACGATAAGACGCTAAACGAATACGGTAAGAAATGACCTAACAAGATCTCAAATGCCTTATCGGGCGCACCTTTATTATTATTATTATTATTATTATTATTATTATTATTATTATTATTATTCAAATGAGGGTGGAGATTATAGGAGGGTTGTAAATTTTCAGTATTCCTTTCAAAACCTTGTTATTGTACAGGCTGCCGGAACTCAGTTTCTTGAAAGACAAGCTCAGTGACGGAACTACACAGTACGAAGAGAGATATTTTGTTAATTTATTTTGCGCTACAGAATGTATCAACTAGTCCCTTCCGCCACTGGCATCGCTTCATTCCCCCCATCGCAATAACAACACAGACGAGGTAAGACATATCTCCTTTCTCTCTCTTTTCACAGTGAGACAAGATTCATCACACAGACTTTAGTATCCATCTGTGGTTCAGGTATTATTTTGAGTGTCTTTCAGAAAATACTAAAAATCTGTTGCTTAGAATTCTGCAAACTTATTTGCATGTTCGTAAAAACAAACTCTGTATTTGTCGTATCATGCGTAGTTAAATTTTCAACGAGTTTTTAATGCAATGGAATGCATCACATTCCTTTTTGTCAAGGAGAAATTCTATAGGAGGACATGGAATCTAAAATAAGAGGGCATCGTTGAAAAAAGGAGGATTTTTTAAAAATTGATATAAACAAAATTAAAGATAAAGACAATGGCTCACCTTAGTCAGTTTTCTCACTATAGTCTTGTCGCTCTAATTTCCGACAGCCAATCACGTTACAGGTCGGCTACATTTAAACGTGTGCGTCTTGTGATTCGCTGGTGAAGACGTTATGCATTTCCTAAGGCTCGATAAATACTTAATATAATCGCCCGCCATTTTGGCTCTTTCGTTAGCGTTCGCAGAAAGCACACGAAGACGTTATTTGCCGCTCAATTATTTGCTGAATTACATTGCGTTTGATTTATTATCATAGGAGCTACGACATGATAATGTTTAACGGTGTGGCAAATAGATTCCTCGTCCGGTAGCTCGGCAACGAAAGAACAAAAATGGCGAACGATACTACCTACCTAGACTTTATAGAGCCTTGACTTCCTAAGGCGTAAGCAAAGAGGAGGAGTCAAGTCACGCCGGGAAAACAGCTCATGGCTTATCTTAGTCAGTTTTCTCACTAGTTGCTGGATCAGTATTACATCTGTACCCTACTTATCGGTGGAGCCCACTTTGTGCACGAGAGCCTGAAGGGACAAACTTATATCTTGTAACAAATAACTATGAACTGTTCACAGGACATGTCCTTGAAATTATATTTCACCATGGTGATACCTCTGACTGTCTCCATTAGCATGCGATTTCGTTCTTTTGTCCATTGAGCTGATATTAGGGAAAATACTTTCTCAGCACTTCCATTGTAACTTGGGATAAATAAATACAGGGACATCATTTTATTTTTACTAACATTTTTAATATTAACTTGCCTATAGCTCTGGATCAACGCCGTTTACTATCCCCTTCCACGACTGGAGTTCGATGATACTGGCGTAATATACAAACAAATCACTTTACTAGGTATAGGAGGGAAGAAAAGTAGTTCATCCATTTACGTAAACTAGGAAATATCGCGATTTTGAGTTTGATAATTTTCATTAGGTTTTTGTTTAATCAAAATACAGTACTGTATTAACAATGAGTGTTTTTACTCACGAACTGAGCTGTCCATGTGGACGTATTCATTATGCAGTATATATTATACTGTCTACAGCACATTAGTGTACAATCTAGAGAATGAAGTTAAATTGAAAAATAATCATAATATGGATATTTAAACACATTTTTGAAAATGGTGGCCGTTCATTTCGATACAGGCTTTAGTTCTAATGTGCTTATTATCGCGCTATAGACTATTCCCATTACCAGTTTCGTTCTTAGTACTAGTAACTTATGTTGAAATAATTCTGTACCTACTCTATAAAAGAGTACCTTACGTACTGTAAATTCAATCTTCACTTCTGCCCGATCCGAAAAGATAAAATTACTTAGACATGCTACCTACTGTCCGTCCAAGTGGTTATGTCGCAGGATCGTAGAAAGGGGAGGGGGAAATCACGTAACAGTTAATTACTTAACGAGGCCCTTTTATTTAAGTTATTTTAAACAGTTTAATGGGTATAATATTACGTAGACGTCCAATTCCTAACAGAAATTAATGTTCTCAGAAAAGAGCTAAGATAGCCCACCCACTAGCCTTTACAGAGAGGCGAATAGAAGCAGGTGGGGAAAACCGGAATGCGACGTAGGCAAATCAACGACAGTACCTGTGCGAAAATTATTCAATATTGAAAGCTCTTTCGTCACTGGAAAACGCGAACATATTTTTGGAACGTACT
This sequence comes from Periplaneta americana, assembly GCF_040183065.1. Taxonomy (NCBI): domain Eukaryota; kingdom Metazoa; phylum Arthropoda; class Insecta; order Blattodea; family Blattidae; genus Periplaneta; species Periplaneta americana. The sequence continues at coordinate 183,928,318 of NC_091132.1, read as the reverse complement.
GTTTACTATGACCTTAAGGCTACTATGACTGTATATGCGGTCTTGAATCTGTGTGGAGGACGGTTGAACTTCATTAGCAGAAGGGGTGGGAGTGAAGTACAGTCAAAAACTCGGGTACAATAAAAATTGAAGTAAAAATAAAATGATGTCCCTGTAGAATTGACATATTTTTAAGAGTTCTGAGAAAGTTTCAGTGCTCGCAGAACTATTGGAATTGAAGAATTTGCATCATTGTTTATCTAAACTTAAATCTTTGGCCAAATTAACTTGATTGGCATATCTTTGTACAATGCAGAATAAAATTGATAAAATAGCGTAGAGTCATGAATAGTGACTTTTTAGAGTGTAAGAATTCAATGCATGTCAATTTTTATATTCTAAAAGGAAGCAAAAGTCCACACCTGTGGAGTAACGGTTAGCGCGTCTAGACGCGAAACCATGTGGCCCGGGTTCGATTCCCGGTCGGGACAAGTTACCTGGTTGAGATTTTTTCCGGGGTTTTCCCTCAACCCAATATGAGCAAATGCTGGGTAACTTTCTGTGTTGGACCCCGGACTCATTTCACCGGCATTATCACCTTCATCTCATTCAGACGCTAAATAACCTAAGATGTTGATAAAGCGTCGTAAAAAAAGGAAGCAAAAACAAGCAAAACTGTATTAAGCTCTTTTTGTTTGAAATACCTCAAAGAATAACCCCCTGAAATTAATGGCATTACTTACTGTCCACCCTGTATACAAAGGAAGAGAGTTGAAGCTTAAACCCCTTACTTACTTACTTACTTACTTGCTTACTTGCTTTTAAGGAACCCGTAGGTTCATTGCCGCCCTCACATAAGCCCGCCATTGGTCCCTATCCTGAGCAAGATTAATCCAGTCTCTACCATCATATCCCACCTCCCTCAAATCCATTTTAATATTATCCTCCCATCTACGTCTCGGCCTCCCCAAAGGTCTTTTTCCCTCCGGCCTCCCAACTAACACTCTATGTGCATTTCTGGATTCGCGAATACGTGCTACATGTCCTGCCCATCTCAAACGTCTGGATTTTATGTTCCTAATTATGTCAGGTGAAGGATATAATGCGTGCAGTTCTGTGTTGTGTAACTTTCTCCATTCTCCTGTAACTTCATCCCGCTTAGCCCCAAATATTTTCCTAAGAACCTTATTCTCAAACACCCTTAACCTATGTTAATCTCTCAAAGTGAGAGTCCAAGTTTCACAACCATACAGAACAACCGGTAAATATAACTGTTTTATAAATTCTAACTTTCAGATTTTTTGACAGAAGACTAGATGACAAAAGCTTCTCAACCGAATAATAACAGGCATTTCCCATATTTATTCTGCGTTTAATTTCCTCCCGAGTGTCATTTATATTTGTTACTGTTGCTCCAAGATATTTGAATTTTTCCACCTCTTCGAAGGATAAATAAACCCCTACAATGAAAATTTGCAATAATCATAGAATATACGAAAAAACAAAACAACTGACAGTGTAATCTTGGTTCTGAGGAATTTTACGTAAATACGTTTTCTATTAAAACACTTTGTAGGCAATTAAAGATATAAAGTGTTGTAAATTACGCTTTATGTTTTCTTTTATCCTCAATATTTATTCTCAATTGTAACATACAATTACAATATTGAATATATCACTTAAAACTGAATACTAAAAACAGGTCCATAACAGGTGAACGTGATAACATTATAGTTCATAAACAAACGCAACGCGCCTTTTCTGTTGTAATTAAGTGCTTATAACATCCAAAGTATTGGCCGTGCTTCAAATCTTAAATCGTATTTAGAAACCTTGAACTTTTTTTACATGCCTAGACTTGTCTTTTAACACTCTGGTAGGCGTTACGTGTGCTTATGGCTACTTCGTAGAGACTGTCAGCTGTTCTTACGCTTTACCTTATCTCAAAATAAACTGAATTTACTCCAGAACTACAACAGACAGACAAACACAATTTCCACCAATCATAAAACAGATCGCGCTGAGTCGACTGATACCCACAATAAGCAACCCGGAATTATTTTATTTCAGTTGGCAATAATCAAACACTGGAGTAAAAATATTTTATTTTTTTGTTTTTCCTTCTGGTGCCATTTTGTCAAACTATTTGTCACAATTTAATAAACACTTTATATAGGCCTACACTACTTACTTACTGGCTATTAAGGAACCCGGAGGTTCATTGCCGCCCTCACATAAGCCCGCCATTGGTCCCTATCCTGAGCAAGATTAATCCAGTCTGTATCATCATATCCTACCTCCCTCAAATCCATTTTAATATTATCTTCCCATTTACATAAGTCTTGGCCTCCCCAAAAAGGTCTTTTTCTCTCCGGCCTCCCAACTAACACTCTATATGCATTTCAGGATTCGCCCATAAGTGCTACATGCCCTGCCCATCTCAAACGTCTGTATTTAATATTCCTACTTATGTCAGGTGAAGAATACAATGCGTGCAGTTCTGTGTTGTGTAACTTTCTCCATTCTTCTGTAACTTCATCCCTCTTAGCCCCAAATATTTTCCTAAGCACCTTATTCTCAAACACTCTTAACCTATGTCCCTCTCTCAAAGTGAGAGTCCAAGTTTCACAAAGTTTTAATTACTTATTTTAATTTAGTAATATTTCTAGGTTATTCTGTGGAACGTATTGGGTGCCCGAAAGTAAAACCATGTACTTGGTACTTGTTAGTACTCTATACTATTCGTAATACGCAACTGTTAAAGAAAAAAAATGTCTCCTTTGGTATAGTTCTAGTTTTTATGTAGAATTACGAAGAGAGAGAGAGAGAGAGAGAGAGAGAACTCCCCATTCATTTTTAACTTCTGTGTTTCGCTATACATCATTAATCCTGGTGGTTTTCACTTCCTGTTAGTATTATTTTGAAATAACATTTACAGTTAAACTGTTACCTAAAATATAAAAAATTGTCATGCGACAAATTAAATATTTTGTGTTATATAAATTTCATATGGAGAAGAAAAGGATTTTAATGAGAAAATTATTAAATTCAACAGAGCAATGGGGATAATTAATCAGATATTCAAACCAACCTTAGTACAAAAACACACGCGCACCAGAATTTATAAAACGTTGGCCAGACCTATACTCTGTTTTGGTAGTGAAGCTTGGACGATTCGTAATATTGATTCACAAAGATTAACGGCGGCAGAAATGAAATTTATGCGTCGTACAGCGGGATTCACGAGAATGGATCACATTAGAAATTTTGACATTACGAAAGAACTGCAGATTGAACCGATTACGGAATACCTACAGAAATACAGACAAAACTGGAGATCACGTGTCATCAGAATGCCTCGTTTTAGAATTCCACGCCAAATTTTAAATTACCATCCTGTGGGCAAGAGATCCTTGGGCAGACCGTTCAAGCGTTGGCAAGAGATCGTAACGGGCCACTAGGCCCAATACATGCAAGGATGATGATGATGATGATATATAAATACAAATGATACTATTAATAATAAGCAATTACAATTAATACTAACTGCAATATTAATAATTTTAATCCAATAAAATAACAAGAGATGCATTTTTATGTCCTCAGAATCCTTTTATCAGCCAATGGTCAGTCTTCCTGGTAATAATAATAATAATAATAATAATAATAATAATAATAATAATAATAATAATAATAATAATAATAACAGTTCACAGAAATGCTTATAATTAAATAGTTTTGATGTTAGCATGTTTTATTCTGGTTACAAAGTAGCTAATGAGGCCTGAACTGCATTGACTTGCCTTGCTCCATCGAGGTCCTAGCATCGGCGTCATCTCCGACGGCCGAAAACGAGAGGAAAGAGCGGGTCTCGTCGCTGGGTTTGGTTAGCAGCACTTGGTCCACTTCCGGCGTCTTGCCCAGCAGCACGCTCATCTTGTCTGTCTTTATCAGCTGTCAAATAATTTCACAGTTCGATTCGTCCCGCGCGTTTACAATTTCACCTCGGTGCACTTCTGCAATATTTACGTGCCGCCACACAATTAATCATTTTATAAAGTCCAACACACACGAAACCGGCAGATCTTGGGCGCTATGCGTTTGAGAATCAATTCAGAATCGTTGCCCTGGAGACTTTACGTTTTATATGGACGTGAGTGGAACTCCGCGATCGTCAGTTGTTCGCTCACGCTTCATCTGCTGTCAGACTGTGCAGGAACCGGCCGCCGGGCTGCATTTGTAATCTGGCTGTCTCACTCTCTCGCCGCGTGCAGCGCTGGCGTTCAGTAACAGAGGCAGCTCGTAACGCAGGCTGCCGACTACAGAACAATGACAATACCTCGATCTTTCTGTAAATAAACGATGTTTCATCTTTTGTTTTGTATAATCATGTCAATTCAGCAGCGGCTGGTGTTTCGCTTGCATTGTACGGGCTATTCCATATGAAATCGATCAGTAAAAAACCTCGCATTCTTTTATACTCTAATTTTTTCCCTATTTATACAAGGTGCTGAGGACAGTGCATTTTCAAAAATATACTATCGAAAGTCAAACGGTTTTCGTATTATTGAGCGACAAATTTAGCGTATTTTATAAAAACAAGCCTCTTTCAGCGCTCAGAACTCTGGAACCATTTACTGCAGAACATTGAACGAGAGCTTATTTTGAAGCTGACATTTGGTAGGTTACGTTAAGAAGTAATCCTTATTTTTATTGTACACAGAGAGACAGATAATCTGATTTTACTTACTTTTAGGTCTTTTACCAATTTGTAAAAATGTAAAAAAATATTGAGAAAAAACCTTGCATTATTAAGAGGGATTCGGCATTATTTGCTTAGTGGTACGGCAATAAGTTTCGAGATTATTAAATAGATTATTTTCACACGCCTGGACTTGAATGGCGCAGTACCCCACGCACTGGCCGAGAGCTGAAGATAAGCGAGCATTGGGCGTCATTTTGCTCCTGTGTTTATGAAAACCTGTGATAAAGCTAGCACAGCCATGACTGCTAGACGACACATCACGCGTTTTGTCTCCTGGCCTTGTTTGTCTCGGCTAGCTCCCGTCTCATAGTCAGCTGGTTAGTTCACGCGCGTACTATTTATTTTCTTTATTTGATATTTTCAATACTTTCTTATCAACATACCATCAGTAAAAAAATATGTGTTTATTTGTACTTTCAATGCGGAATCTAACTATATATTTTAAAAATATTTTTCCCTAGCCAAAGGCGTCTTAATGAGGAAAAGTCTAAATTTCTCCATTTCCGTAAAAAGTAAGAACATCTGTTTATATGTCTACATAAACTTTAATTTCTCAGCATCAAAATAAACCATGATTTTGATCATTGGGTGAAAGGATTTCGGAGCTACAACAGTTTAAAGTTGCTAATTTTATGAAAATACGATAAATTTAAATATTTTTAATTTAAACATTTTGAAGTTCTGATGCCTCAAACTTTGCACAAAGCATTGTATCACAGTTCTCTACGTACAAAAAGTGTTTCATTGTATTTAGAAATTGTAAGGTCAATTTTCACTATATTTCGGTCGATTTGAGATGGAATAGCTCGTACACAGAAGAGGAATAGAAATTAATACAGGGTGTTTCAAATAAACGTGTTTTTCTAAATACAACAAAATTAATACGTTGCATAATGAGACAGAAAATAAAAATACAAGAATTATAACATTACATATTGCCATTTGTGTAACACCATCAGGCACATTCAAGTTTTGAAAATTATGTCCGGCAGGTGACGACCTTGACGATGTTCACACTTAGAGAGCCTGCGATGGAGATCAAACACGACACGTTGCAACATCGTAATAGGGATGGATTCGATTTCAACACGGATGTTATTCTTGAGCTCTTGAATGCTGTGTGGCCGACTTGCATACACTTTTCTTTTCAGGTGCCCCCACAGGAAATAATCACATGCAGTTAAGTCAGGGGACCTGGGGGGCCAATCAATGACACCTTTCCTGGAGATGACGCGGTTGTGGAAAATTTGGCGCACTGCTTGCATAGAAAATGTAACTGAAAGCTCCGTCTTTCAGAAACCAATATGGCCTCTGTCTAGGGAATTTAGCAAGTTCCCGTACGAAGAATATGTTTACCATGTTGGCATACCTGATAGATGTTACCGTGTAACAGGACCATTTCTTACGATATTAAAATAACGCCGATATTCCCTTCGAGTAGCGGTTGTATTATCACCAGCTTTATAAAAAGCTTTAACAACTATTGCTCGTTGAGATCCATACCATCGATCCATGTTTCTGACGTAGTATTGTTAAACAGATGACAGTCAAACATTGTTTCTGCAAATGGGATAGTATTGTTAAACAAATGACTGTCATAAATTGTTGGCAACATTAAAAGGAAAAATTTTCTTAGCAAATTAAAAAAGAAAACGTTTATCTGAGACACCTTGTACAATCATAGTTACTTGTATTCTATATTTACATTTGGAATTACCAATCGATTGGCTACGCTGCCAGTTTTTAGACGTAGGTGCCAGTAAAAGTAATGTTGCCTATGTATGTATTTATTCACACTGCAAATGGGAATATATCCGGTGGCAGTGGTAACTAATTACACTCAATAATGACAATTAATAATAAACACAACTAATAAAAACAATAATTAATAATAATAATAATAATAATAATAATAATAATAATAAAATAATAATAATAACAAGGATCATCCTAAATTAAATGAAGCATGGTCACTTAAAATAACATTTAAAGTAGTCTAAATCTAATTTTCATCTTAACCCTAAGTTCGAACTAAGACCCACGATTGTGACAGGTTCATACCTGCACAAGTACCTTTCGGCACTACACTTATTTCGCTGTCAACTCACTCACTGCACTGATTCTACCTGATTTCACTAACACTTCTAACCATTTCACTGTTCAAATACTTTGCACAGCCACTTCACTGACACCAACACACTTCACTTACACAATAGACTTCACTGACACTACACACTTCACTGACACAACACACTTCCTCACTGATAGAACACTTCAAATAACAAGATATCAATTACACCCTTTAAATAGTTACTACCGTCTATTAGTAAAGTCCTAGGGCCTATTTTTAAATACATTTTTGGTTATTGGTAAAGCCTTTAGGTAAATCATTCCAGTCCCTGATAGCACGATTGAGAAAAGAAAACTTTCCAGTGTCCGTCCTCTGTCTTCTTTCCCTCAATTTATATGACTGGTCGTTCCTTGAAGAGTAATTTGGCGGCTGCAACCTATTTTTTATTTCTCTCCAGGCAGGCTCACCTCTGTATGTTTTGAACAGTGCGCATAATCGAATTCGCGTTCTCCGGTCCGTGAGTGTGTCCCATTTTAATGGTGAATTATTACGACAACACTTGAGAGCCCGTTTAATGAAACAGACTGCTTATTCCCGGGGGCGTTGTGTACATGGATGTGGTAGAAGCATTGCTTTTCGTTTTATTTTTAGAATAAATATTTTTTATTTGTATACACGCATAAGGTAGTTATTATTCTTTTGTGCGAGATCGTGCTTATTTGCTTGTTTTCCGCACAGAACCAATACGCGGTAAGTGTGAAATACCACATTCAGTATTCCCAACGTAACACACATAACAATTTCCCTCTTCTTACCGCTTAAGCGCGACATTCATTTTACTGCTTTAGGCTTTTAACATATTATTTTTAGAGACGTTTAACATAGTAATAATGATAAATTGGAAACTTACCACTGCAATTTCACCTAAATTGCAATGTTAATTATTGTTTTTAAATATTTGCAAAAATTAAGTAAAGTCTACTACTCCACGAAACTTATTGCATTCCTGATACAAGTAACATTAAGGAAGCCGTGAAAAAATAAAAAAAAATTCCAGATGCCGATGTTATTACTGCAATATGTTATATAAATAATATTGTTAAAATATTAAAATGAAAAATAAATCATTACATAACCTTACCGTTTGTTTTAAGTTCGCATTTATAGACTGGGGGGAAAAAAAAGACAGACGTATATCACGACCTGCTGGAGTATAGTAAACACAGAAAACATTTTACAGCAACAATGTTGAAGAAAGATATTAAGTTTTTCGAAGTTGCCGTCATTAAACAGAAACCAACATGGAGATTTCATTGCAACTAATTAGAAATTCGTCTTTCAGGTATGTAATAAACGATCTTCGCACAAAATAATGTACGATACACGAGCGGTATGTTTGTTTTCATGTTCTCGGAAATTAAAAAAGCTCAACTACGTTTCGCTTTTTCAATCTTTTCCTCGAACATGAAAACGTCAACATACTGCTCTTGTAACGCATATTACTATTTTTTTAAATTTAATTTAATACAATAATTTGACTCGAGATGAAGTTGAAAGCGCGAGTGATGTGAAAAGTCACTTTCCAATTATTGCTTGCTTGTCACTATGGGTCGCTGGGAAAACAAAAGTGAGACAGACGCTGAAGTACAGTCTAGTAGGCCTATATACAGTCACGAAGCTCAATACGTAGTAAATATGCATCCATAGATAGTTGCTAACCACCAGGATCGCTAATATCGCCTCATTACAGACAATGCGAAATAGTACCGGCACAATCTATCATTCCTAGCACCCTCACAACTCAAGCTTCGTGACTGTATATACTAGACTGTGGCTGAAGCATTGTGCTTTCTTTCTCAATCAGGGATGCAGTGATGTCGGAACGCGACGGAACGTAGACGGAAGCCTATCGGGAAAGTCGGTACGCATCGGAAGTCTATTTGAGCTCATTCAATCATTTAATGTTCTGCCCAAAGGCAGGTTTTTACTGCAAACCCAGCTTTCTCCAATATTTCCTATTTTATACCTTCCTCTTCGTTTCCTCATATGATCCATACATCTTAATGTCGTCTATCATCTGATATCTTCTTCTCCCGTTCACCATTCCTTCCAGTGAATCCTTCAGTAGGCAGTTTCTTCCCAGCCAGTGACCCAACCAATTCCTTTTCCTCTTCCTGATCAGTTTCAGCACCATTCTTTCTTCACTCACTCTTTCCAACACAGCTTCATTTCTTATTCTGTCCTTCCATTTCACACGCTCCATTCTTCTCCATATCCACATTTCAAATGCTTCCATTCGCTTCTCTTCACTTCGTCGTAATGCCCATGTTTCTGCTCCATACAATGCCACACTCCACACAACGCACTTCACTAGTCTCTTCCTTAGTGCCTTCTCCAGAGGTCCGCAGAAGATGCTCCTTTTTTCTATTAAAAGCTTCCTTTGCCATTGCTATCCTCCTTTTGACTTCCTGGCAGCAGCTCATGTTATAGTACACCCCAAGTATTTGAACCTGCTCTACTGCCTCATTTAGAATTCGCAAGTTTACGTTCTTTATTTTTCTTCCTATGACCATGGTCTTCCTCTTATTCATCTGTTCACAGCTGTCATTTAGCTTCAGTAGCATATCCCTTAGTATTATCTCCTCTTCTGCTAACAACGCCGTATCATCAAGAAATCTTATGCACTTTATTCTTCTTCCTCTTACTATCACTCCTCCCAAATTCCGAAAATAGTTCTTTATTACATCCTCCAAGTAGACGTTGGACAGAGTAGGTGATAAAGGGCATCCTTGATGTACTTCTCTCCCTATTTCACTTCCTTCTCACATTTTGACTTGTTATTTCAAATAAAGATTACTGCACAGCCTTATCTCTTTCCAATCCACACCAATTATACACTAATAATAATAATAATAATAATAATAATAATAATAATAATACTTACTGGCTTTTAAGGAATCCGGAGGTTCATTGCCGCCCTCACATAAGCACGACATTGGTCCCTATCCTGAGCAAGATTAATCCAGTCTCTATCATCATATCCCACCTCCCTCAAATCCATTTTAATATTATCTTCCCATCTACGTCTCGGCCTCCCCAAAGGTCTTTTTCCTTCCGGCCTCCCAACTAACACTCTATATGCATTTCTGGATTCGCTCATACGTGCTACATGCCCTGCCCATCTCAAACGTCTGGATTTAATGTTCCTAATTATGTCAGGTGAAGAATACAATGCGTGCAGTTCTGTGTTGTGTAACTTTCTCCATTCTCCTGTAACTTCATCCCTCTTAGCCCCAAATATTTTTCTAAGCATCTTATTCTCAAACACCCTTAATCTCTGTTCCTCTCTCAAAGTGAGAGTCCAAGTTTCACAGGCATAAAGAACAACCGGTAATATAACTGTTTTATAAATTCTAACTTTCAGATTTTTTGACAATAGACTGGATGATAAAAGCTTCTCAACCGAATAATAACAGGCATTTCCCATATTTATTCTATGTTTAATTTCCTCCCGACGAGAATATTGTACGAAATGGAAATATAAAAATTGGAAATTGATTCTTTGAAGAGGTGGGAAAATTCAAATACCTGAGAGCAACAGTAACAATAATATACTTTGTCTTTTCAGGATTTACTTCCAAAACTATCTCTTTACTTGCTTCAAGTAAAATTCCCGTATTTTCCTTACTCGTTTGTGGATTTTCTCCTAACATATTCACGTCATCCGCATAGACAAGCAGCTGATGTAACCCGTTCAATTCCAAACCCTCTCTGTTATCCTGAACTTTTCTAATGGCATATTCTAGAGCGAAGTTAAAAAGTAAAGGTGATAGTGCATCTCCTTGCTTTAGCCCACAGTGAATTGGAAAAGCATTTGACAGAAATTGACCCATACGGACTCCTCCAATCTTAATACCATTTATAGTATGTATTGAAACAATCAGAAACATAATTCGGCCTGGAACATTTGCAGTACGAAGTTTCACTGAGACACATTTTAATTAATCGAACTAGTTTCTTGGGAATACAAAATTCAATAAGAATATCATATAAAACTTCTCTCTTAACGGAGTCATATGCCTTTTTGAAATCTATGAATAACTGATGCACTGTACTCCCATTTTTTCTCCATTATCTGTCGAATAAGAAATATCTGATCAATAGTCGACCTATTACGCCTAAAACCACACTGATGATCCCCAATAATTTGATCTACATATAATCTTCTCAAAAGAATATAATAATAATAATAATAATAATAATAATAATAATAATAATAATAATATATAATATAATATAATATAATATATAATATAATATAATAATATATAATAATAATAATAATAATAATAATAATAATAATAATAATAATAATAATAATATTTCTCCCCATGAGGACTTGAACCAGGACCCATTCCGTAACGCTATTAAAAGACATGACGGTTTAGATCACACAGCTATAGCGGGATGACAAGAGGTCGTAATGTGTCTAATTTACAGGCAGTATAACCCTTATCTCTAAGGAAATTACGGAGAAATCCCATTACTCAATCCAGGATATGAAATACTAACAAGCATTCTAATATTATCAAGATTTAACCACAGTACATACAGAAGATATATTTAATTATGCACAAACTGGATTTCGAAGAAACAGATGCCCTACTCAATATACGAGTATTTACTTTAAGGATGTCGTTCGAAAATAAATATGACTATGCCCAAGAAGTACAGGGATTATTTATTGACTTTCAGAAAGCTTTTGATAATATTAATAGAGACTGTTTACGGCAAACCATGATAGAATTTTGAATTCCACAAAAAGCAATTAAATTTGCTACAATGTTTGCCAGATAATTCAAGTTGTAGAGTTAAGCTTGTAAATATTTCTGAAACCTTTTTTTTTTTTTTTTATTCCGGCATCAACAAGGAGATTTTATGTAGTCAACTGTTTTTAATTATTGTGTTGGAAAAGTTATACGCCAGATCAGACAATTAAATACAGGTACAAAACTAAAAAATAAAATTCCTATATTGACTTCTCTTAAAATTGGAAATTTATTCTTTGAAGAGATGGAAAAATGCAAAATACCATGAGTAACAGTAACAAATATAAATGACACTCGAGAAGAAATTAAACGGAGAATAAATATGGGAAATGCCTGCTTTTATTCGATTGAGAAGCTTTTGTCATGTGTGCTTATTCTGTATGAAATTTGGACTCTCACTTTGACAAAAACAGAAGCTAAGTATTATGCAAATCTGGCTTTCAGGTAGTAGCTCCCTGTAAAGCAGATTTGAATAATTTCAAGGAAAAATTGTTCCGGGGCCGGGTATCGATTTAGGTTACAAAGAATTTGTGTGCACTCAAAGTTGGGTTCTTGGCATCTTGTCAGCCCATTTGAGTTGTGTGGATATAAAGGAAAAATTATGACGGTGTCGTGCATAGTTCCTGGGGTAGCTCAATTGGTAGAGCATTCCCGGGATCGATACCCGGCCCCGGAACAATTTTCCCTTGAAATTATTCAGAAGCTAAGTATGTTTGAGAATAAGGTGCTTAGGAAAATATTTGGGGTTAAGTGGGATGAAGTTACAGGAGAATGGAGAAATTCTTCACCTGACATAATTCTTTTTCTTCTGCTATGGTACTACAGCCCAAATCGGGCCTTGACCTCCTCTATTCTCCTTTTCCAATCAGATCTGTCCAGTGATGTTCTCTTCCATGCCGTTACTCCCAAAACTTGTCTAGCATTCTCTCTCACTGCATCAGCCCCTCTATCCTTCGGTCTGCCTATCGGTCTTTTACCATATATCCTTGCCTCCATTACTTTCATAGGTATCCTCTGGTTCTCCATTCTGTTGATATGCCCAGCCCATTCCAATCTTCGGAGTTTGATGTGTGTCACTACATCCATATCTCGATATTGTTCATTACTTCCTGGTTATACCAGCGAATAGGGATTATAAAGAATGGACACTGAGCGAATTTTCCTGTGTTTTGTTTCTCTGTGCGCCAGCGTTTAGTTCCACTTTGAAGCACTAGAGTTAGTGTAATCGATCATACGCTACGATAATAACTGAGTATGGAGTTGAGACACAGGATCCAAACATCGCCTACCTTATTGCATAATCCAGTAACGCTTTGCTTCATATAAATTCAAGTTAACAGCTTTTCCTTATTTCTCAGTGAAAAACTAGTTGTAATAATAATTTTTTATATTTCAGATATAATAAATTATATTATAAAATAATATAACACATTATAAAATTATGTATCAAATTCGTTTAATATTATATAATATAATATAGGTATATGGTTTTACTTCTGATAGGAGTTTTGTTTTTCCATTTTCAGATTTATCAAATCAATACATATTTTAATTGTTGTTGGGGTCAACGTCTCAACACTCATTATAAAAGAACTCTAGAGTCTAGACATTACAGTTAATGACGGATTTATTATTTTATGGATCCAATTTATTTTGAGTACATAATGTACCTAGATGTATTAATGATATATAATATATACACATATATGCGTTATATTTCCGCTGTGTCGACTGCTAGCTGGTGTGATGTCAGCGCCAACTGTAGGGAGAAAGCAGAATCTCACGCTCTAGCTGGCTTGAAGGTCATTGAAATCAGTCCGGCTACATCAAAGGTACCGACGCGAAGTGTCCATACTTAGGTACCTATACGCTGGTTATACCTTATCCTCCATTGTCCAATTTCATTAACTGGTCCAACTATCCGCCTGAATATCTTTCTTTCGAATGCACCTAAGGCTGATTCTATCTTATTATTCATTACTAGGGAGCGGATTTTTATGTGCTAAAAAATTAAATATATTTATTTTTATGTGCTAAAAAGTACGAAAATATTTGCTAAAAATAAAAACATATATTTTTAAGTATAACAAAAATACCTTACTTAGCTTGAAAAAAAAAAATGTTACTAGATACTCACCAACCACACTTGAGTGCTAGTAGTTGGCCGAGAATTGCAGTGAACAACAAAGATCATCTCCAAATTCTCCATCACAAATGCATGCCGATTATCTCTGAACAACGACTTATACTGTGAAAACGATCTTTCCACATCACAGGACGTCAGACGTGCATATTTAAAGATAGGAATGTCACAAACACATACACCGTCAATTTCACCTACAGGCACATCCTCCAATACTTGAGCAACTTTACACATTTTTTTATATCCACTGTTTTTCCCAAACACATTCTGGAATTTGTCCCTTAGTAATTGTGCTTCTGAACCTGGTAGCGAGTCTAGATTAATTTCCATGGCACGCACCTCCCTGTTTCAGACAGCAGGTTTTTGGATGATTCGAGGTTTTTTATGGTGTCACACAAAAAGCTTAGATTTGCTAATAGGAAAGCCAAATGGTTTTAAACAACCATCTTTCAGTATATCTTGAAGGATATCCATTGACGAAGCCCGATAACAGGGAATCACAACAAGATATATTGCCTTACTTGATAGACATGAGCGAGAGGCGAGAGATTTGTTTAAATTAAATAATGTTCATACCCGAGCTCTTATCTGTTGTGTTTCACAAACAAAGCATGGAATGAAATCATCTTCAGCAACAATAAACATTCCTAATTATGTGTTGCAAGATCTCTCCACCTTGTCCACGTAAATTTATTCTCCAATAATAACACTGATATGCTGCCTATTAGTTCTCAGAACTTGAGGCGATACTATTACGAAAATGGATCACGGATACACCACACAGCGCTTAGAAACACGAAACAACCAAGAATTCTTAAAAAAAGATAACGTACTTCTGAGTGATATAATTGATTTAGTTTTAAAATACTTAAAAGTTCTTGTAAAAAATTATTTAAGTAAAAAACTCCAAGATTTATGTGTTTATAATAGATTTCCTGAAAATATGTATTTACATAATTTTTTTGTGAAAATATGTGTTTTTATGTGAAATAAAATTCGGGTTTTAAACTTGAAACTTCATGTTCGGAATTTTTAACTTTGTTAATTTTATTTTATCATTACCCAAGTTTCGCATTCACCTGACATAATTAGGAACATTAAATCTAGACGTTTGAGATAGGCAGGACATGTAGCACGTATGGGTGAATCCAGAAATGCATTTACAGTGTTAGTTGGAAGACCTAATTCATTCACCTAATTCCTGGGAGATGATATGACTTTGTGATTCATAAGATGGTAGGAAGGTAGGTGCACCCGAAACAATTCAGTTTCCTTCCTACTCTTGTATCGTTGCTTCGTTCCGCAACATCATTACGTAATGAGGCTCTGCAGCTTAAAGAGGCCGTTAAGTAAAAACAAAGAACAGTCTGACCGCGTCGGCACCTCAAAGCGGAAAAGACAAAAACTGCAATTAGCGATACAGGGACGGCGCCTGGCTAGTTGCTATGGTAAAACGACTGATTGTAATTATGGAAATCATCAACATGATCATCACCAAGCCATCTTCAAGGACATTCAGAAGGAAGAACACTAAGACGACAAAATAAATGGCGCGTAAAGGAGAAAGAGAAAGGAAAACAATAAGAGATGCAGAAGAACATGATTAAGGCAAAAAGTAGAAGGATGAGACGGAAGAGGAAGGAGAAACAAGGATGAGAGGAGAGAGAAAAAAGATAAAGAGAAAAAACTACGTGTGGAGGGCAAGGGGAAGACAAAGAGAACAAGGAAAATATAAGGAGACCAATGGGAAATACAAGAACAAAGGAAAAACAAGGAGAAAATTGAGAATGCAGTAAGAACAACGAGAATGCAAGAAGCACAAGGAAAACAATGAGTAGCAGGTGAATACAAAGAGAACAATGAGAATACAAAGGGAAGACAAGTAGAACAAGGGGAAGACAAATACTGTACTCCAACCACGAGAAAGTCTCTGCGGAATGAGACGAAGCGGGGTAATGCTGTGAATGAATGTTGATGTCATAAGGTCACACACGTGGGTACTCGTATCTCTATTGGCTAGCTCTCACAGCACAAACAATAACATTGATAGACACATGTTTATACTACCCTAGTTACAAAATTAGATCACGGTTAATCTCCTGGTCTTTTAATCTCTCCATACAGGAAATAACATATGCAGGAGAGCGCATGGTTTTTAAACTGACGTTATAACAGTAATATTATTTCTCTACTTCGCTCCAATAGATGACGCAATAGTAAGCACATTCCTTTCACAGTTGATCTCCTGGTTGGAGAACAGTACGACAAGGGGAAGATAAGGAGAACGAGGGGAATACAAGGAGATCTAGGAGAATACAAGGAGAAGTAGGAAAAGAAGAGCAAGACAATGAGAACAAGGAGAAAACAAAGAGAACAAGGGGACTATAAGAACAAAGCGAAAACAAGGAGAAAGCGGAGAATGCTATAAGAACGGGAATACAAGGAGAACAAGGGAAACACATTGGGTAGAAGGTGAATAGAAAGACAACAAGGGGAATACAAGGGGAAGACGAGTAGAACAAGGGGAAGACATGGATAACGAGGGGAAGACAAGGAAAACGAGGGGAATACAAGGAGAAGTAGGAAAAGACAAGGAGAACAAGGGGGATATAAGAACAATAGTAATACAAGAACAAGGGGAATAGAAAAAGAACAATTGGAGTACAAGAACAAGGGGAAGAGGAGGAGAAATGGAATACAAGAATAACAAGGGGAAAAAGGGGCGTATAAGGGAAATACAAGGCGAACAAAGGGAAGAAAAGAAGAAGAAGAAAAATACATTGATAGCAAGGTAAAGAAATGAAAGCAAGGAAAATAGAAGGAGAAGGAGGAGAAGACAAGAGAAGGAGAGGAATACAAGAAGAATTATAGGAAGACAAGGAGAAAAATAGGGAGACAAGGAGAACAAGGGAATTACAAGAATAGCAAGTGGGATAGAAAAAGAACAAGTGGAATACAAGTAGAAGGGGAACACAAAGAGAAAAAGTTGAATACAAGAAGAACAAGGAGAATACAATGAGAACAAGGGGAAGACAAGGAGAACGAGGGGCATACAAGGAGAGCGAGTGGATTAGAAGGAGAACAAGGGAAGGACAAGGAGAAGTAAAATACAATGAGAAGAAGAGAAAGATAATGAGAATAATAAGAATGCAGAGGGACAACCAGGATAAAAGGAGAACAAGGAGAGACAAGGAGAACAAGGGACGACGAGGAGAGGGAGTTGCATTTTTATGTGATGATGAATTTATAAGTTACATGCATCCCAAACCTAGTGAGGAGAAAGTTTAACATCAAATATGAAAGAAGAGAAAGAAAAATAAGATTTAAAAAGGACAGAAGATAAAATGAAATACAGAAAGAGAAATTGGAAAGAAGGTAAAAGGGAGAAGAAAATAAAGGCATACGAAGAAAGGTAGACAGGAAGCAAACGGGGGAAAGTGTTTGTAGCAAGAAGGAGAAAGAAAGAAATGTGGAAGGATAATAGGTAACGAATGGGAAGAATAATGAACTCGAACGCAAGGGATACTCTGCACTCACATTGCTTGCAATTGTTTTCATAACAATTTAAAGAAGTGTTTGCATGCGAGGCCAATGGGTCGCGTTGCATTATCTCGTGCCCAGCAAAAAACTTGACCTCCAAGGTAGCGTCACACACGACTTGACTATTAAGTTGTTGGGAATTCCACCCGACTCAAAATGTTCGGGAAAAAAAGACTGTGAGATGGGAATTTACATACACGTACGTTCTATTTATACATTTCACACACTAACTGCTGAATTACTGTTTACTGTATTAAATAAAACTGTGAGAAATTGATTGTCGGCAGCCATTTTCTACCCAGTTTGCTCTATTTTGTCACATTGTTTCCAACATATTAAAATAAGAAATACACACTATTAAAAACATAGCGCAAGAAAATGGATACAACCACAGCCTTCTTCAGTTACAAGCCGGAGCCATACGTCGGCAACACTGTAATTAACTGTCAAACGGAGGTGTAAATGATATGTTGTTATTGAAGTGTTGTATCAGTGAAGAATTGAATCGGTGAGTGGAAAAGGGGTAACATTCCAAAAAATGCGAAAATAAACTGAGATAGCAGAATTGTTCATATATCATGGTCCTAACTATTGAGCAGGAAAGGAGTAATATTCTTATCATCCTAATGCCAATAGCATGGACCCGTGTTTGGAGTTGAGTAGAAGAAAAGTAACATTCCAGGAATGTTTCTTAACTGTTTTAATACTTTATTATTACAGGTGTTCCAGGTTATGTTTGATCAGACGTCTTCTGTCTGAAAGATTTGGAAAATAGTTTTTGAAGTTAGTGTCTTTGAGTAAAAACCAATAACAATGTTAGAAGAGGAAGCTAATGAGCCAAGAAGAAAGAAAGGAAAGGTGAACAAGAATTCACATACAAAAGAAATGGAGAAAATATCTAGGAGTAGGGGAGAAGAGTTTGTAACCTACAAAGGTATATTAGTCGAGACCAAAAAAACGGGCAAAGACTGTAACTGTCGAAAAAAGGTGTACAAATACGTTTTCAAATGTGGAAAAAGAAACAATAATAAAAACGGTGTTCAATGTTCGGCCAAAAAATGAAAAAGATGTTTATTTGATGGGCTTCATAAGTAGGCAAGGAGTGGCTAGGCATCGGTCAGTGAATGGAAACTCAAAAGCAAACACGTCATCCTTTACCTTTTATGCAATGAAAGGTAACGTCCGAGTTCAGGTGTGCCGCTAAGCTCTTATAAGTCTACAAGCATGTAAATAGAGGAAATATTTTACCAGCCTTTGTAAATGCTCAAATTCATGTGCATATTGCATCTTTTCCAACACACACATCTCACTACAGCTCTAACCCTATAACTTACCTAGATGCAGAGTTATCTATGACCAAATGCATCAGATATTTTTAGAAAAACATCCACATTGTAAAGATGTAGTGAAATATGATGCCGAAGAAGATGCAGATGCTGATGATGATGATGTGTAAATGTATATGTATTCAAATTGTATGTTTTTCAAGAAATTTAGTCAAATTGAGTTACGCTATAAAGAAAACTTACTAATTGTTCAAAATATTTCTGTTCATTTTAACCAATATTACATTTGACTGGAAAAAGGGTAACATTCCCAAACTTTAAACAATCAAATCTAAAAAACCAATATATATAGTAACAAACAAATATAAAGGCTGAGATGCTTGTAACTAGTAGTAAGTGTGACCCATTGTAAGTTTTTTGATTAAAGTAAAAATAAAGTCACAAAACAGTTTTCTTTCATTTTCTCGAAAGCATGATTTTGGAATGTTACCCCTTTTCCACTCACCGATTCAATTATGTTGTGTCAGTGAAGTGTGAAGTGTGTTGTGTCAGTGAAGTGTGCTGTGTAAGTGAAACGTGTTCCTGTCAGTGAAGCTTTATAGTTTATAGTGGCAGTGCAAAGTTTTGAACAGTGAAATGTTTTTGTAGTGTTAGTGAAATCAGGATAGAATCAGTGAAATGTGTCGTAGTTCCAGTGCAGTGAGTGAGTTGACAGCGAAATGAGTGTAATGTTCAAAGGTACTTGTGCAGATATGAACATATCATACTCGTGGGTTTTAGTTCGAACTTAGGTGTAAGATACAAATTAGATTTATTTCAAATGTTATTTTAAGTGATCGTTTCATTTAATTTAGTATATTCCCTGTTGTTATTATTATTATTATTATTATTATTATTATAAATTATTGTTAGTATTAATTATTAGTAGTATTATTAATTATATTTTTAATTAATAAGTTTATTATTGTTATTATTGAGTGTAATCAGTTACCACTGCCACCGGGTATATAACCATTGCAGTGTGAATAAATACATACATACTATCCAGAACACGTGTTTGTGCTAATGCCGATTTTCAATTTAAATTAATGTTACAATACAAGTGTGTGTCGATGGAATTATGTTCGCGGTTGTACGAAACGTTAATTGTTGATGTATTATAAACTAAGTGCGTGTTGGCGATAAAAACAAGACAATAAATGAAAATATGGCTGCAGTCTTTGGAAATTTTTACGGTTATTATTAATGACAAAATTATTGACATTTCTTCTAAATATTAAATATTGTATAAACTACATTTTTATAGTCTTACTTGCGGTTTGTGGCAAATCAGAATTCTAGCCAAATTGTTGGGTCTCGTCTGCTGTATCAATAAAATTACGCCGTTGATTTTCAAATTCATTGTAAACAGCGTTTTTGTGATCCCATAAATGTTGCAGTTTTGTTGAAGATTCGGAATGCCTGCTATACGTCAGAACTGTCTGTATTTGTAGATGCATACACTTACTTTGTTGGTTTTCAAGGTTTGTTTATTAATATTATTTCTTTTGTAATAAATTAATTATAAACATGTTTCTTTTCACTTCGTATTTACAGGATTTAAAGTTCAATGAGTTTACGCTAATTGGCACTTACTTAATAGATAATGATGTGTTTTGTTACGTATTATGTTGAAGGTATGTTTCTTCATTTTTTCATAGATCTTTATACTGTATATTTTACAAAATTTGTAACAAATAATTTAGGATAACAGTATTGTTATGGTGGCTGGCGAGGTTCAAACTAAAACTGGCTTCCTGGGCATCTGAAATATTTATAGAAAAGCACGACAGATAATCACATGAAATTAAAATGCATATGATATCCTTGACCTTTCACGTCAGAGGTGAAACAACATAAAGCGACAAAACATTGTCAATTTACTATCCATATAATAGATAACTGATTGGAATAGGGTATTGCGAAAGTACGTCGTTATTTTATTTATTTGTGGTACAAGTAACATTTCTTTAAGTATTTATTTATTTTCCCTAGTACCATCAATAAAAAACACGTTTGCTTTTAATTTTTTAAGTTATAAGCGGCTGTATGCAAGTACTTACGCGGTATTCTGAAACTCAAATAAAATACCACTTCGGATTCCGTAATAAATTACGTACATGAATACAATGAATTTTGATCATATGCACTTAGTTTCGTATCAATTAATGTCGAAAATGTACATGTGATAACGAAATCAAAGCACTAAAACGTCAAACGTCATGCCTTTATTTCGCCTCCGCCCGCCTCCACTCTGCGTTGCCAAACCTACCCATGCTCCGGCTTGTAACTGAAGATGGCTCTGATACAACACTAACATACGAGGCGCATGCAGAAAGTAAGTTTCCCTATTTTTTTAAACAAAGAACACACTTTCAGGAAAACATTTATTGGCAACAGGTACAGCAATGTTTCAGCTATTTTTCAACACAGCCACCATCAGAATTGAGACACTTGTATCGTGGGATCAACTTTTCTATCCCTCTGTCGTAGAACTCTGCCGCCTGTGAATGGAACCAGCGTGTGACAGACGTCTTCAGCTCTTCGTCGTTGCCAAAACGCTCACCGAAGGACAGGAATTTCTTGAGGTGCAAGAAAACGTGAAAATCGCTGGGAGCAAGATCAGGACTGTAGGGTGGATGATCAAACAACCCCCAGCCAAATTGCGTCAAAACAGCTGCTGTGCGCAGAGCCGTATGTGGACGAGCATTGTCATGGAGGAGCACAACACCTGCAGTAAGCATTCCACGCATCTAGTTTTGAATGGCACGTCGCAATTTTCGCAATGTTTCACAGTAACGGTCAGCGTTCATTGTTTCACCTCTTGGAAGAAAGTCTATGAGCAGAATGCCCTTTCTCCCTTCCTGTCCCAGAACACCGTGCACATCACTTTCCGTACCGACAGCGTCTGTTTGAATTTCGTCCTGACCGGAGAGCCACTATGCCGCCAATGCATTGACTGCTGCTTGGTTTCCGGGATGAAGTGCGAAATCCAAGTCTCATCGCCCGTGACGATCTTGTCGAGGAACTCGTCGCTGTCATCGTGATACCGTTGCAGAAATGTCAGTGCTGCTCCTAAACGTTGCATTTTGTGTTCGGGTATCAGGTTTTTCGGCACCCACCTGGCACAGACTTCTTTGAACAGCAGGTGCTTAGTGACAATCTCATGCAACAAGGATCACGATATCTGCGGAAAATGGCTGCTCAGCTTCGTAATCGTGAAGCGACGGTTCTCCATGATGCACTGCCGCACCAGCTCAACACGATCATCATTGATGAGGAACGGTCGCCCACTGCGCTCTTCATCATGGACACTTTGACGACCTTCGGAAAACTGCCTACACCAGCGACGCACCATCTGCTTACTCATGATGTTCGGCCCATAGACCTGACAGAGCTGCCGATGAATTTCAATGGCGCAATGCTTTGTGCATTAAAGAACTTTATCACCGACCGAACCTCGCAGGCGGCGGGAGAAGGAATAAGAGCTTCCATTTCGGACCACTGCTGCCACGCTACTGGCACCAGGCGGGACCTGTCCGGCTGGCATATGATTGATACGTCATAGATCTGTTACGCATGCGCAATTGACACGGCTAATTACGTTTACTTTCAAGGGGAAAAAATCGGGAAACTTACTTTCTGGATGCGCCTCGTAATAGACATCACCATAAGAACGACTAAACACAAACGCCACACAAACACAGGAAATAAACAAATACATCACACAAACACATGAAAACATTGCATCATCATTCAAGAAACTAAAATACAAAATTGCAGACAGAACACAGTCACTACAAAACCATAAATAAATACAACTTAACAGGAGTTTACAAACTATTATGCAACAGTTGCAACGACTTCTATGTTGGAAATAGAGATATTATTTCAAACACGTTATAAAGAACATATCACAGCCATAATCAAACTACACAACAATTCAATCTACACAGAACACATCACAAACACCAACCACAGCTACAGTAACATAAACAACGACATCGAAGTACTACATATCCAAAAAAAAAAAAAAAAAAAAAAAAAACAGAAACTTGACACCCTAGAAGAACATGAAATTTGATTATTATTATTATTATTATTATTATTATTATTATTATTATTATTATTATTATTATTATTATATTATTATTATTATTATTGAATTTTCAAGTTTATAGAACTCTATTTTACCCGAAGGTATATTAGGGCTGTAATTAAATCATACATATTAGCCTATAAATGTACATAAAATGTATACGTAATTATGACATATGAAATTTATAAACATACTAAAACACACCCTATCACATCCTGAACACTCAACTCAATTTCGAAACACACACCCTTTTCGACACAATCATGAACACACCCAACCACAACAGGAAACATAAAGAAGTTGGAAATTTAATCAGTGATATATAAGTATTAAAAGTGTTTATAGAAAAATGAAGAACTATTACTAAATTAATATAATTTGCCTGTAGGAAAACTAATTATTTTAATTTTTGAAACTCAGTTCTAGTGTCCCTGATAATGTTATTCTTCCTGCAAATGTTGTAACAGGTGCATGATTTTTTGTGGATATTCTTGAACGTGAGCTTAATAGGTTAATAACATTTGAAGAGTCCACTGCAAGAATGATGGATGTCACTTTTTTGTCGAAAATGAACCAAGACTGTCAATGCATAGCTTAAGACATATAGAATGTACATAGAGAGTTATATGGCATTAACACTGATAGTCATTGTCCAGTAATGATCGCAAAATCACAGTTACGCTTTGAGCGCTAACCATTTCAAACTTTCAATTGCTACTCCTACAAAATGTATTCCGAATGACATCCATCATTCTTGCAGTGGACTCTTCATTTGCTATCAAGATTTCCTTTATATCTCATATAACAACTACTTGCATTTGTTTTTAATTTTTACATTGTACTGCATTAAATACATTATTTTATTATTTTTACTAAATACAATGGAACCCTTGACTGCAAGTTCTGCTTTTTAGTCTGACAGCTGTGTAGATAACATCAAAAAATTTTAATCTGTGAGAAGAATAGCGATTTTTTTTAAATGACATTTAAATTTAGAAAAAAATCTTAATAATCCACACATTGCATAACCAAATTAGATGCAAATTTGTACAGTAACTATTTATATGGAGCATTGTAAACTGTACAAATATTTAGTCTATAATAGTTTAGATAACAATTGAAATTTCACCCCAATCTACCCTGAAATGAGCAATTATTGTACACGATGTCCGGGACGAAAACTTCCGATAAAGTTTTATATAACTCAGTAACTAATAGGCCTAAATATAACTAAAAGCTGTTCGCTGCAGGGGACAGAGGAACTCACTAAGTTTTATGGTGGCAACACTGTAATTCCATTCCTCGTGATTTCCACTACATGGAAATTGTTGTTAAATTTATCTATATCAATGTCACTGGAGGTTTTGATTTATCTAGAGAAAATCAAAACTCGAGTGGGATTTAATTGACTACTACACTTTTACTACGTCACACTACTTTTGACCAATAAAACGGTACGAAAGGACGTCTTTCAACCAATCATGGCTGCTTATCGCACAATTGTATCGCGTCCCTAGCATTTGTTTATTTTTATCACTATCCTAGCATTTGTTTCTTTGTTTGCCAACATTTCAAACTGCACTGGTCTGGACGTCAAAAAACAGAAAATTACAAACCACTCCAGTCGATGCACAGCAGTTTCAAATATGACTCGCATTTCCATTCAAGAACAAGAATTAATAAAGATCACTGATCATATATGAAGAGCACCATTCGGAAATCCTGAATAAGTTGAGGGATACACCATGTACATCAACGAGTTCACTTCTTTTATGCACACGTCCAATATAACATCAACTGAACCACCAACCACTAAAACATTCAAATTTGAAAATTGTACTTTCAATAATTGTTTCTTTTAAAATTATTCATGTTTATTTTTTATTTCATCATCATTAATTAAAACGTTTCTTGTTTATTTCATCATATCTAATTAAAACTTTTCTAACACTTGTTTATATTATTTAGGTTATGTTTGTTATAGCTTCTGCTATATGATATTATGGATAGTCACGTATCAGAGATTGTTTCATACTAAGATTTATTGAAAATCATCTGTCAAGTGACGTTGATTACTGGGATCCGGATGATTGAAGTGGAATGCAAATGTTTTAATAAAAATGAAACTGAATCAACAAAGCCTTCTTGACTAGTAACCGTCCACAGAGTTCAATGAAGATTCCATAGTTGGCACAACTGATAACAAGAAAACATAATCATAAAACACTACTGCCATCTAGCGTAATGTTGAGATGGTACAATAATACATTTGAAGACAGTTGTATTTTCGTAAGTCAATTAATATTTTATTGTATTGGAGTACTTTGTTACTTCTAATCTTTATATACTTTCTTCTAATCGTGTAATAGTCAATTAAATCCCACTCGAGTTTTGATTTTGTCTAGATAAATCAAAACCTCTAGTGAGATTACTGTCGACTATTACACGATTAGAAGAAAGTATATAAAGATTAGAAGAAATAAAGCACTCTAATACAATAAAATATTAATTGAATTACTGAAATACTAAACTGTCTTGAAAATGTATTATTGTACTGTCTTATCATTACAAACATTCCGCTAGATGGCAGTAGTGTGTTATGATATAATGAACTGTTTTCTTGTTATCAGTTGTGCCACTATACAATCTTCATTGAACTCTGTGGCCAATTACTACTCAAGAAGGCTTTGTTGATTCAGTTTCATTTTTATTAAAACAATTGCATTTAACTTCAATTATCAATATACAAAATTAAATTATGGTTTATTTAACGACGCTCACAACTGCAGAGGTTAAATCAGCGTCGCCGGTGTGTCGGAATTTTTTCCCGCAGGAGTTCTTTTACATGCCAGTAAATCTACTGACATGAGCCTGGCACTTAAATGCCATCAACCTAGGCCGGGATCGAACCCGCAACCTCGAGCACAGAAGGCCAGCGTTATACGACTACGCTACCTAGGCCGACAATTATCAGTATGTATTAAACAATCTCTGATCCGTGACTATCCATAATATCATACAGCACAAGCTATAACATAACCTAAATATTATAAACAAGATAAATTATAGAAAAGTTTTAATTAAGGGTGATGAAATAAACGTGAATCATTTTAAAAAGGTAGAATTATTGAAAGTACAATGTTGACAAACAAAGAAACAAAAGCTAAGGAGGTGATAAAAATGAACAAAATTATTTCACACATAACAATAAATATTATACACAAACTGAAGGATTACCAATGGTGTTCACCTATAGGCCTATAAAGTACAGAGTGATTTATATAGAACTGACACATTTCTTTAATTAATTATTTCAAAACGAATTATGCTAGCGACATCTTATTATACCTAAAATGTAGAGGAATTTTGGGAGATTATTTACCTCTATAGCAAATGTTGAAAATGTCCTCCATCCTACATTAGGCACAACTCAACACGTCGTTACATGTTACTGGCCACTCGTTGGAGGACTCTGTTGTTAGCTTGAATCTCCTGTGTGATGTTGTGCTTCAGGTCGTCCAATGTCTGGGGACGTGTGGCGTAAACCCTGTCTTTTAAGTAACCCCATAGAAAGAAGTCCGGCGTTGTCAAATCCGGAGATCTCGGTGGCCACAGGTTCCTGGAAATTATTCGGTCGTCACATAACCGGATAAATGGAACCATGCTTCATCTGTGAACCATGTGATGGACAATATGGCAGGATTTTGCACAATGAACGTCTGAAACCAACGACAATAATTCAATCTTCTATCCTTATCTGGTTCCTGTAGCTGATGAACAACCGTAACCCTATATGGCTTTAGGCTCACCTACACATTGAGTAGGTGTACCCTGTCTCCTGTGACAAATGTCTTAATGATTTTTTGGGTGACTGCTCCAATCGTGCTCTTACGTCAACAACAACCGTGGGAAGCCTAGATGAACGATGCTTGCCTTTTTCACTCACCAGAGATCCAGTTGTTTCCAATTTGTTTACCAGTCCGAGTATTGTGTTTCTTTTGGGAGGATTGCGAACACCAAATTCTCTGTGGTATGCCCTTTGAGTAGCTGTAATTGAATTCGTAATCCAGTATTGCTTCACAAGGAAGAGTCGTTGATTTAATGTGTACTGCATTTTCACGTTGACACAAAATGTCGAAAACAGCTGCCAACAATAGGAATAAAACATAAACATCTGCGCATCTAGTGCTGCCAACAATAGGAATAAAACATAAACATCTGCGCATCTAGTAACAAGGAATCGAAACTCCAGAACATTCTGCTTAATTTGGTGCTAAAATTGGGTCAGTGCTGCCAACAACAGGAATAAAAACATAAACATCTGCGCATCTAGTGACAAGGAATCGAAACTCCAGAACATTCTGCTTAATTTGGTGCTAAAATTGGGTCATTGAATGAATTTCCAACGGAATAATTAAAGAAAGAAATGTGTCAGTTCTATATAAATCACTCTGTATATTAGCTGAAATCTTTATTCACAACATAGAACAAACACACATACTAATATACGAAAGACCAATGACAAATATACTGAAGAATTAAACACAATAAAATACATAGCACAAGACAATGGATATAACCCTAACATGATAGACACACTAATAAAAAAGGCAAAACAAAAACAGAACAAACCAACACAAACACCACGCCAGAATAAATACATAACATTAACATATCACAATACCAATACTCACAAAATTGCAACTTCATTCAGAAAACTAAAATACAAGATAGCATACAAAACAAATAATGCAACACAGAAATACCTAAATAATCACATTAAACATTCAAATAAATATAGTTCAACTGGGGTTTACAAATTAAAATGCAATAATTGCCCACATTTTTACATAGGACAGACAGGAAGATCCTTTCACACAAGATATAATGAACATATTAAAGCTATAACCAAACCCTACATCACATCAAATTATGCAGAACACATTATCAACAATAATCATGACTACAATAATATAGAAACAGATATGGAAATTTTACACATCACACCAAAAAGTTCACAGTTAAACATCTTAGAACAATACGAAATATATGAACATACAATAACATACCCACAACATATACTTAATACACAATTACGGTTCAATACACACACAATATTCGACGTCATGATACGTCATAACACACAAACAGCCAGCCCCACCATAAGAACAACACACCCCCACCCCTACAACCGAAAAATGCACATCGTAGAGTTCAAGATCACCAGTAGTTCAGGAGACACTGATGAAGACGTAACATCACGTCGAAACGGGCCGTCTGTCCAAGGTATATACCTTTTTTTTTTTAACACTTTTTAACGTGTGACTAAGCAAGTTTATGTTTTTAACAAACAAAGTGTTAACGTGAACTTTAATCAATGAAAAACAAACAAATGCTAGGGAGGTGATAAAAAGTAACAAATGCTAGGAAGTCAATAAAAATACTAGGGAAGTGATAAAAATTGTATTTTTATTTTATTAGGTTATTTTACGACGCTGTATCAACATCTAGGTTATTTAGCGTCTGAATGATATGAAGGTGATAATGCCGGTGAAATGAGTCCGGGGTCCAGCACCGAAAGTTACCCAGCATTTGCTCGGATTGGGTTGAGGGAAACCCCCGGAAAAACCTCAACCAGGTAACTTGCCCCGATCGGGATTCGAACCCGGGCCGCCTGGTTTCGCAGCCAGACGCTCTGACCGTTACTCCACAGCTGTGGACTAAAAATTGTAGGATAGCGGCCATAATTGGTTGAAGGAAGTCGTTCAGTACCGTTTATTGGCCAAAAATAGTATGACGTAGTATAAGTGTAATAGTCACAATAATTAATTTGTAGTTAGAGAGAAGTGAACTGGGTGCTCCGATATGGGGAAATCTTGGGCGCCATGGAGTTGCTTGACGACAAAACAATTTTGCGGCGTGGAAAGCAGACCAGCCGAGATCGCTGACCCGCAGTGGACAGTTAAAAGGCTGGATTATCAGCGGGGTCAGAGGTCGGACGGCAGCTAATCATTTCATGTGCAATTAAACAGTTCGTAAATGAAGCCAAGTTGTAACTCAATACGTAGCAGATACTCTCTGTGCTGGACCCTCGTCTACAATCAACAAAAAGTTAATTTATTGAAATAGCATCGGTGTTTATTTATTTTTAGTTGGTTATTTAACGACGCTGTATCAACTACTAGGTCATTTAGCGTCAATGGAATTGGAGATAGCGAGATGAGGCCTAGGATTCGTCATACATTACCTGACATTTGCCTTACGGTTGGGAAAAACCTCGGAAAAACCGAACCAGGTAACCAGCCCAAGCGGGGATCGAACCTGCGCCCGAACGCAACTCCGGGTCGGCAGGTAAACACCTTAGCCGACTGAGCTACGCCGGTGCCTACAAAATGTTATAGAAGGCCGAATAATGATAAAAAAAAGTAAAGGTACGGCATCTTAGAAATCGTTTTTGAATTATTTCAATTTCATGTTGAATCTTTCGTACACTACTTTTAACACTTGAATATAAATAATTGATTAACAACACAAACAAATAAATACAACCACACAGGCGTATACAAACTCACATGTAATAGTTGCGACGTTTTCTACATTGGACAGACAGGCAGATCATTCCAAACTCGCTACAAAGAACACATTAAAGCAATAACTAGAGGACACAATACATCTGCATATGCCGATCACATAACTAATGCTAACCACACATACAATAACATAAATACAGACATGGAAATCCTACACATACAACCCAAAAACCAAAAACTCAACACACTACAACAATATGAAATATACAGACACACCAAAACACACCCTGATCAAATTCTCAACACACAGATCAATTTCAGAACACACACACACTATTTGACACAACATTTCAACATTTTTCAACAATCGAACGCACCCACACAACAGGCAGCGAAGTTCGAGATGACGCCGAGATCTAGTAGGCTCTGAGGATGGTGTGAAGAAACACCGAAACAGCTGTAAGCCGCACATGCTTACACAATTAACACGAGTAAGATCGCCATTTAATCAATTATTTATTTCAATTTGATTATTATGTGATTTACAAGTGGGAGACCAAATTATTGAGGCAAACTCCAGTTTAGCGCGAATATGACAATTAAAAAAGAAATGTCAAAATCAAAATATTTTATAAGTTTTCTTTTTTTCTTTCATTTTTTTTTTGAGTTCCTTATAATAATTCCCAGATCTTTTAAAGTATTATTTATTATATCATATATGTGATTGTAAAAGTCAAATTAAGATTAATAGTTACAGCTAGATCTTTTACACAATATACAGTATTCGTTTTAATGTTCGTCATTCATTGTCTAATTTGAGCTCTTAAATAAAATGTACTCGTGCTCCTTGCGTAAGTTATATAATACATTTTTTATATTAACATTTAACATATTTAAAATTTACTGATAAGCAATGTTAACATCAATTTGCAGAAATTCTAAATCAAAAACATTTTCTATCCATTTGAAATCTTTAGATCAGCGGTCGTCAGCACTCGCTGAAATGGGTAAAGGGTAAGCGGAGCAACGTGTTTGTTCCCCATCGTGCAGCTGGAAGAGGTAGAGAGCATACACGCCAGCATCTACGAATGTCCCATAGTGCAGTATCTTCTCCGCGGGTAAGAGACGCTAGCCCCAGAGTGCTCTGTGCTGATGACCGCTGTTTTAGATAATCAGCATATAGTAAACGTTTTCAATGCTTAATTACTTTAGGCAAATCGTTAATATAAATGAAGAATAATAGTGAGCCAAGAATTGAACCTTGAGGTAATCCGGAATTAAAAAAGTAAATACCACACGGATGATGTTTAACACAGTGCTGTCTATTTACTAAAATATGAACTTATTAATTTTTAATATTTGTTTTGAAAATACATAATTAATAAATTTTAACAAAAGAAGTATACTGTAACCCATCTTTTCTTGATTGTTACGTAGACTCTGTTATCCACAATATTAACATCTAAATCAGATTTTTACATGTTTGCATGTCATAATTGTGCCAACTGAAACATTAATGATCGATTATACACCCACTGATGGACTTTAACCACTTCTACGGTTCCTTATAATAATTTCCAGATCTTTTAAAGTATTATTTGTTATATTATATATGTGATTATAAAAGTCAAATTGAGATTAATACATTTTGATTACACAACTTTTAACACTATATAACTTCGGAATATATATATATGTATATGTATATATATATATATATATACATGAGATTAATAGTTACAGCTATACCTTTAACACAATATACAGTATTCGTTCTAATGGTTTATCATTCATTGTATAATTTCAGCTCTTAAATAAGATGTACTCGTATCCCTTGAATAAGTTATATAATAATTATTTTTAAATATTAACATTTAACATATTTAAAATTTACTGATAAGCATTGTTAACATCAATTTGCAGAAATTCTAAATCAAAAACATTTTTCTATCCATTTGAAATCTTTAGATCAATGATCGTCAGCACTCGCAGAATTGGGTAAAGGGTAAGCGGAGCAACGTGTTGTTCCCCGTCGTGCAGCAGGAAGAGGTAGAGAGCAGCTACGAATGCACCATAGTGCAATATCTTCTCCGCGGGTAAGTGACGCTAGCCCCAGGGTGCTCTGTGTTGATGACCGCTGCTTTAGATAATCAGCATATAGTAAACATTCTCAATGCTTAATTACTTTAGGCAAATCGTTAATATAAATGAAGAATAATAGTGAGCCAAGAATTGAACCTTGAGGTACTCCGGGATTAACAAAGAAAATACTCCACTCAAGATATTTAACATAGTGCTGTCTATTTACTATTTGTTTTCAAAATACATAATAATTAATAAATTTTAACAAAAGACGTATACTGTAATCAATATTGTTTTGATCGTTACGTTGACTATGTCATTCAGAATATTAACACCTAAGTCAGATTCTTAGATATTTGCATGTCATAATTGTGCCAACCGAAACATTTCTTAATTCGGACCATAAACGCGATTTCTCCGCGTTAATTTCGAGTCTGGTTCGTGTTGTGGGCCGGTTCGATCCCTGGCGTGACTCACGCTGGGCGCTATTTATACCGGTCCTGTCAGTATGACAGCTGACGATCGTGCCAGAAAAAAATCCGAGTGTTTTCTTCGCAGGAATTTTATTGCCGCTATTTTGGCTGCAATGAGTAATCGCATCGCAACCCCCCAGTGACGCGTCACGAAGGCGACGGCAGACATGATGACGTAATAATAATAATAATAATAATAATAATAATAATAATGATAATGGACATAATCATCATCTGCAGCGTTTTACGGTCTTAGGCATCGCTCATACTTTTGAAGTGACTTTAATTCAAGTTTGGGAACACACATTACGTCATGTACAGTGTTCGGGATTTAAAATGAGTGAATGGAACAAAATATCCCCATGAATTTTAAATCTTACCTCTTATGGTGTGACTAAAACTACTTCCGACTTGACAGCTTGCAGAGAAGAGGGAGCAATGTTGTCATGTTGTCCATCTTTCGTGTAAGCTATTATTATTATTATTATTGAAAGTAAATCCCGAAAAGACTAAGTATATGATTATGTCTCGTGACGAGAATATTGTACGAAATGGAAATATAAAAATTGGAAATTTATCTTTTGAAGAGGTAGGAAAATTCAAATACCTGGGAGCGACAGTAACAAATATAAATGATACTCGGGAGGAAATTAAACACAGAATAAATATGGGAAATGCCTGCTATTATTCGGTTGAGAAGCTTTTATCATCCAGTCTGCTGTCAAAAATCTGAAAGTTAGAATTTATAAAACAGTTATATTACCGGTTGTTCTTTATGGCTGTAAAACTTGGACTCTCACTTTGAGAGAGGAACAGAAATTAAGGGTGTTTGAGAATAAGGTGCTTAGAAAAATATTTGCGGCTAAGAGGGATGAAGTTACAGGAGAATGGAGAAAGTTACACAATACAGAACTGCACGCATTGTATTCTTCACCTGACATAATCAGGAACATTTAATCCAGACGTTTGAGGTGGGCAGGGCATGTAGCACGTAGGGGCGAATCCAGAAATGCATATAGAGTATTAGTAGGGAGGCCGGAGAGAAAGACCTTTGGGGAGGCCAAGACGTAGATGGGAAGATAATATTAAAATAGATTTGAGGGAGGTGGGGTATGATGATAGAGACTGGATTAATCTTGCTCAGGATAGGGACAGATGGCGGGCTTATGTGAGGGCGGCAATGAACCTCCGCGTTCCTTAAAAGCCAGTAAGTAAATTATTATTATTATTATTATTATTATTATTATTATTATTATTAGTAGTAGTAGTA
The DNA here is from genome assembly GCF_040183065.1 of Periplaneta americana. Lineage (NCBI taxonomy): Eukaryota > Metazoa > Arthropoda > Insecta > Blattodea > Blattidae > Periplaneta > Periplaneta americana. The sequence goes on along the minus strand of NC_091132.1, from coordinate 183,895,212 downwards.
GTAGTAGTAGTAGTAGTAGTAGTGGTAATGGTGGTAGTATTCTTTAATGTTACTAAAGCGTTGAAAGAATTGTAAACTAAAAATAAACTTATTAAAAATTTAAATTTAATATGATTCCTTTACTTTTATGAGTGTCAATATTCATCCATGTAATATAATTAGAAAAGCATCTTGCTGGAAAGCATTTATATTTGTTACACTTTTCCCTCTTCCCCGGAGTTCCAAGGCTTGAGGACTCTGCGTCATCTTCACCTGCACGGCCTTTTTCTTTTCCAATATCGATAACAGTGCTCTTATTAATTTTAGCACAAGCAGCAGTTCTCATTACGATGGTGATAATGGGTGTGATTTTGATAATAACAGTGATTGCGTGATGATAGTGGTGATTGTGGTGGTGATGATTGTGATGATAATTGTGGTAATGGTGGTGAGCATAATGGTGATAATAGAATTTATTTTGATGTTAATGGTAGGGATTATATTGGTCATTGTGATAATGGTGATGATTATGGTGGTGATAATTGAATTATAATAATGGTGATGACTGTGATGGTGATAATTGTAGTGATTGAGATTATGATAATGGTGATAATTGTGATGGTGATAATGGTGGTAAGTATAATGATAATAGCTGTTATTTTGATAATAATGGTAATGAACATGATGATAATGGTTATTGTGATAATAGTGGTGATTGTGAAGTTGATAATGGTAGTAATTATTGTGATGGAGACATGGTGATGATTTTGATAATAACAGTGATTGAGTGATGATAGTGGTGATTGTGGTGGTGATAATGATAATGGTGATGATTGTGATGATAATGGTGATAATTGTGGTGAGTATAATCGTGATAATAGAAGTTAATTTGATGTTAATGGTAGGGATTATATTGGTCATTGTGATAATGGTGATGATTATGGTGGTGATAATTGGATTATAATAATGGTGATGACTGTGATGGTGATAATTGTAGTGATTGAGATTATGATAATGGTAATAATTGTGATGGTGATAATGGTGGTAAGTATAATGATAATAGCTGTTATTTTGATAATAATGGTAATGAACATGATGATAATGGTTATTGTGATAATAGTGGTGATTGTGAAGTTGATAATGGTAGTAATTATTGTGATGGAGACATGGTGATGATTTTGATAATAACAGTGATTGAGTGATGATAGTGGTGATTGTGGTGGTGATAATGATAATGGTGATGATTGTGATGATAATGGTGATAATGGTGGTGAGTATAATCGTGATAATAGAAGTTAATTTGATGTTAATGGTAGGGATTATATAGGTCATTGTGATAATGGTGATGATTATGGTGGTGATAATTGGATTATAATAATGGTGATGACTGTGATGGTGATAATTGTAGTGATTGAGATTATGATAATGGTGATAATTGTGATGGTGATAATGGTGGTAAGTATAATGATAATAGCTGTTATTTTGATAATAATGGTAATGAACATGATGATAATGGTTATTGTGATAATAGTGGTGATTGTGAAGTTGATAATGGTAGTAATTATTGTGATGGAGACATGGTGATGATTTTGATAATAACAGTGATTGAGTGATGATAGTGGTGATTGTGGTGGTGATAATGATAATGGTGATGATTGTGATGATAATGGTGATAATGATGGTGAGTATAATCATGATAATAGAAGTTAATTTGATGTTAATGGTAGGGATTATATAGGTCATTGTGATAATGGTGATGATTATGGTGGTGATAATTGGATTATAATAATGGTGATGACTGTGATGGTGATAATTGTAGTGATTGAGATTATGATAATGGTGATAATTGTGATGGTGATAATGGTGGTAAGTATAATGATAATAGCTGTTATTTTGATAATAATGGTAATGAACATGATGATAATGGTTATTGTGATAATAGTGGTGATTGTGAAGTTGATAATGGTAGTAATTATTGTGATGGAGACATGGTGATGATTTTGATAATAACAGTGATTGAGTGATGATAGTGGTGATTGTGGTGGTGATAATGATAATGGTGATGATTGTGATGATAATGGTGATAATGGTGGTGAGTATAATCGTGATAATAGAAGTTAATTTGATGTTAATGGTAGGGATTATATTGGTCATTGTGATAATGGTGATGATTATGGTGGTGATAATTGGATTATGATAATGGTGATGACTGTGATGGTGATAATTGTAGTGACTGAGATTATGATAATGGTGATAATTGTGATGGTGATAATGGTGGTGGGTATAATGATAATAGTTTTGATTTTGATAATAATGGTAATGAACATGATGATAATGGTTATTGTAATAATAGTGATGATTGTGAAGTTGATAATGGTAGTAATTGTGATGGAGACATGGTGATGATTCTGATAGTGATAATGGTGGTAAATATGACGATAATTTTGATGGCGATAATGGCAGTGATTGTGATCAAAATGGTGATTATTGGAATGGTGATAATTGTGATGCTCACAGCAGTAGTGGATATGGTAATGGTGATGATTTTGATAATGATAATGGTGGCCATTATGGTTGTTGTTATGTTGGTGCTGGGACTAATGATGAATAGAAATTGAAATTGCCTGCTGGGAGTTTCTTCCGAGAATTTCCCCACTTGTAAGTCGTTCGTCTTTGATCTGGTCATCTCGCCTCAAGTACCGAGCACACATCACTATCAGCATTTCCGCAGCTCTAAATACCCACGCAAGTGATACAGCGGTGTTAAATAACCGATAAAAATGGAACCTGCATTGTATGATGAACACGAGGAAGAGGAAGATGAGTAATACCACGCCGATGCCTTTATTCGACCTGATTTTTAAGCCGAGTTCGCAAAAAATGAACGGCAAATGAATCACTAGAGGAAAGACGTCGACTTCTGTGAAATTGTTATATTCGTCACAGATAAAGTTGCAGATTTTCTCCGAGCATCCCGAGATCTACTGTCTATCATTGCACCACCACTCCAGCGACATTATACAGGGTGTTACAAAGTATCGAATATTTTAGGTGGTGCTAGTATCCATCAATACAAGAAAGTAATGTCTAATAAACATGGGTCCTGCAACACTTACTTTCTAAGATCTGAACACTTGTTCATAATAATAATAATAGTTTTATTTTCCCTGGCAGAGTTAAGGCCATCAGGCCTTCTCTTCCACTCAACCAGGATAAAATCACATACAAAAAAATACATACCGGTATACAAATATTAACTTAAAAATAATAATAAACATAATTAAGTAAAAAAGAGAGTTTGAATACATATACACAATCAGTATTAACTTTAAAATAACAATAATAAAAAAATTATATCATAAAAAAGAGACTGAATACATAATCACAAGTCGACCTGGTTGGCAAGTTGGTATAGCGCTGGCCTTCTATGCCCAAGATTGCGGGTTCGATCCCGGGCCAGGTCGATGGCATTTAAGTGTGCTTAAATGCGACAGGCTTATGTCAGTAGATTTACTGGCATGTAAAAGAACTCCTGCGGGACAAAATTCCGGCACATCCGCGACGCTGATATAACCTCTGCAGTTGCGAGCGTCGTTAAATAAAAAACATAACATAATCACAAACAGGAAAATACATCTAGTATACAGTATTAACTTAAAAAAAATAATTAATACATATGAATATAATCTCACAACTAAAGGTTGAATATAATCTCACAACTAAAGCAGAACACAGGTTCATAGGAGGTGCTCATCATGAATCCATTCCTGGGAATGCATTCCTCTGCCCTTCGGCGTAAGAAATCATGCACTCTTTGAAAGTAACCTGGTTCCTTCATGCGTCTCCATAACCAAAAGTCTAGGGAATTGAGGTCTGGGGAACGAGCAGGCCAAGGTGTGAGGCTTCCCCGACCAATCCAGCGGTCCTGAAATATCAGCGTCAATGTTCTCGTACATTGCGAAGAAAATGTGCTGGTGCACCACTGTGCATGAACCACATCTTTAGTCTCTGCTGACATGTATGTATGTATGTATGTATGTATGTATGTATGTATGTATGTATGTATGTATGTATGTATGTATGTATGTATGTATGTATGTATGTGTGTATGTATGTGTGTACGTATTTATTTATTCACACTGCGAATGGGTATATACCCGGTAGCAGTGTAACTAATTACACTAATAATGATAATTAATAATAAACACAACTAATAAAAACAATAATTAATAATAATAATAATAATAATAATAATAATAATAATAAAATAAAACAAGGAGCATCCTAAATTAAATGAAGCATGGTCAATTAAAATAACATTTAAAGTAAACCTAATTTGTATCTTAACCCTAAGTTCGAACTAAGACCCACGAGTGTGACAAGTTCATACCTCCACAAGTACCTTTCGGCACTACACTTATTTTGCTGTCAACTCACTGCAATGATTCTACCTCATTTCACTAACACTTCTAACCATTTCACTGTTCAAATACTTTGCACAGCCACTTCACTGACACCAACACACTTCACTTACACAATAGACTTCACTGACACTACACACTTCACTGACACAACACACTTCCTCACTGACAGTACACTTCAAATGTATGTATGTATGTATGTATGTATGTATGTATGTATGTATGTATGTATGTATGTATGTATGTATGTATTTACACTGCAAGTGGGCAAGCACCCGGTGGCAGTGGTATACACAATATAAACAATACACAATAAAGAAATGATAAGCAATATTTACAATACACAATACAATTATACAATACACAATAGGCCTACAATTTTATACACAATAAAATAAGAATACACAATATAATTTAACACAATAATAATAAAACATAAATAAAATACCTAATTTTACATTACAACCTACATTATTATGTACAGGCCCTACATAAGTTTCAACAACAAGATACCAATTACATCCTTTAAATAGTGTGTATAATATACTACCGTCTATTAGTAAAGTCCTTAAGCCTATTTTTAAATACATTTTTGGTTATTGGTAAAGCCTTTAGTAAGTCTGCAGGTAAAGCATTCCAGTCCCTGATAGTACGACTGAGAAAAGAAAACTTTCCAGTGTCCGTCCTCTGTCTTCTTGCCCTCAGTTTATATGAGTGGTCGTTCCTTGAGGAGTAATTTGGCGGCTGCAACCTATTTTTTATCTCTCCAGGCAGGCTCACCTCTATATGTTTTGAACATAGCGCATAATCGAATTCGCGTTCTCCGGTCCGTGAGTGTGTCCCATGCCACATTCTCCAGCAAGGCAGGCAATACGTTAATAAGAAAGTCTTGAAAGTCTCTGTGGTAGCACGTACGGCCCTATTAATCTATCACCAAGAACGCCTGCCCATACGTTCATTGAGAATCGGTGCTGATGCCTTGTTTCTTCAACTGCATGGGGATTTTCATCAGCCCACACATGCTGATTACGAAAATTCACAACACCATCTCTGCTGAACCCCGCTCATATCCGCAACCAAACTTTTGTTTTCAGTATACCTTGCGACGTATCATTATTCCATGTCAGGGATGTCAACTACGGTATGATTATCTGGTAGTCTGCTGTATTGTAGGGCAGAGGAATGCATTGCCATGAATGGACGTCACATTGAGCACCTCCTATGAACAAGTGTTCAGATCTCAGAAAGTATGTGTTGTAGGACCCATGTTTATTAGACATTTTTTTCTTGTTTTGATGTATACTATCACCACCTAAAATATTGGATACTTTTTTAACACCGTATATGTATAGACGTATAAAGAAGGCAGAGAATAGGAAAGATTGGAGAAAGCTAGGTTTGCAGTGAAAGACCTGCCCTTGGGCAGAACACTAAATGAAATGAATGAGAATTGTCTTTAGCGCCCCAAGTAGACTTTTTGCGCACCCATGATGGAATGAGAAAGATACCGACTGTGGTGCCCGACTAAGCCTCGCATCCTCTCCAGCCATCAAATCCATTTGCCATACAGCTGTGGTGGGCTGCCGTACCTCACAGAATTTATTTTTGTCCGGGGAGAGGGTGGCTCCTGTGGCCCTTTTACAGATCTATGAGTAGTCTAGAATCCATCACTAATCTTGAATAAACTTAGAAATTACCTACCATGGAAGGCGATCGATTTGGCGTCGTATAAACACAAGTGGTGCCCTGGTTTTAGGAAAGGAGATGCTAATGAAAGGTGAATTGTAGTGAGTGTTGGTGGAATGACGTGGAAAAACCGGGAGAAATGTGAAAAAAGCTCAAAACTGTGGCTTTGTTTATTACAAATTACAGTACTATTACTATTATCGAGGTTCGAAGTCAGGCCTCGCAACTCTCGCTCTATTAATTCAGTTTATCTCAAACATTATAATCTCTTGTTTTCACTATCTATTATAATTAAAAGATTCGGTATGTTGGCATGTGTACAGTTCGCTAGTTTACATTTATTTTTAATTGAATTCTTCCTTTCAATTCCCACAGGGGTGAAAGTCCTTTAAAACTCGTTCTCAAGAAGCGAGAAATAACGTGTCACGCCCACGATAAACAATTTCCTTAAAACAGAGGAATGTGAACCCTGAGTCACGCAGAAATGCCCGGACTGGTAGACAGGAGCGGGCAAAAATGTGGTTGTTTCCTACCCTGCCCATCTGGAGGGACCCTGAACAGCATTATCATTTGAGGCGCTCCCAGGTATAACAACTTAACCTATATTACGCCGTTTTTCCGTTTCCAGCATGTAAATAATGAATCATATAAGGATTCTTAGAACATAACCTCAACTTTTTATAGATTTAATAAGCAAGCAATAATAATAAACCTTTTTAACAATAAGTATAATTATAGTATTTGTTTACACTTCAAACACTAGTCACATGAGATGTTTAACGACAGGCTCTGTAAGTTACTTAAGGGGACATTATGATAAAATAATGGTGAAAAACTAAGAAAACTAACTTAAAAATTTATTGTGACTCTCTATGCAGACCAGAGTGCTGCATTGAAGTTAAATTGCTCGCTTGAACTCGATCGAATGTCGCACGCTCGAGTGAGATAAGATCGGTCGTGATACGCTCGTAATAAATAGAAGCACAGTACAAGGTCATCTCACCGACATGTCTTATCTTGTATGGAAGGCGACAGATAAGATACACATATGTTTTGCTCACACGGTAAAAATAAGGCTTTATTTTCTGCGTTTATGACAAACGTTTAATGGAACGTACCAAAACAGTAACATGAAGTTATGAATAAAATAGTATGAAAAACTTCGATATACAGTTATTATTGCTAATTAATAATTATTCAATATTTGATTTACCACATATATAATATGATAGGTCCATACATAGTGTTCCGCCTATATACTGCGACAATGTAGAAACGTTTTACAAAATATTATTGATATAGCAGTAAATTAATAATAATATTAGTACAGAGATAACGTCACAGAAAATAAAATAAAACGAATAATCATGCTGCACAACTGTTACAGACGCAAAGATTCATACACTAATTATTATTATTATTATTATTATTATTATTATTATCATTATTATCATTATTATTATTATTATTATTATTATTACTAGAAAACTTGATACATTTCTTGCATTATCGTGATTGTGTTCTCCGTTTATAATAATTACATTTACATCCAATAACATCTATCAGATATGGCAAAAACAAAATCACTCCTGTGTGGGAGGAAAAAAAAACAGTCACCTACAACATTTATATAAGGCTACATTTTAAAGCAAGTTTTGTAGTTGTACTATGGAGAGGTTAGTTAAACACTGGAAAGTTTTGAAATGATAAACATCTATGATGTTGCTACACAGTTCATCACTGTAACAAGAACGAATGTCTAACGCTCGGCTTATACCGTTCGAGGATTTATCGCTCGTGACAATTTTACCCATCATGCATGAGCGCTACCTATCGGATTATGCTATGAACTACTTGGCGCTCGAGCGAAAACGTCCGATGCATACCTCTGATGTAGACTGAGCTCTAAAAGCTAATTAATTTATATTTCCATGACTATTTTGAAGCTCTTGAGCAAGTATGAACTAAACATTTTGAAAACTTTGCCGCAAGAGGCCTTCTTAGAGACGTTAATATGAAATATATTTTAAAAATATAATTTGAAAACAATTAGCCATAACGGCACCAAATTTTATACAGATGGTTGTATTGTAGGTAGCCTACGGTTATGTAGTTTAAAACTCATAAATTTTGGGTGAAAATTGTAGCAATTTAAGGGGTTGGGTACAGCTTACAGCAGTAAAATTTTGTAAATATTCAACATTTTTTTCCTCCATTACTGTATCTTGTACAATAATGAAAATTGGTATGTGTAAAAAACTGTCCTTCTGCTATATAATAAAAATATTTTTACGATTAAAAAAAATTATATACTTTTTTTTTTTTTCCCCCAAAATTCAATGTGGTGACAGTTCACTGTGCAGTGATGAAGCGTTTCCCTCATAACTCAAAAACTAGCCAATATTCTGTGATTACATTTTTTTGTGTATATTTACGCATGTCATATGTACAATATGATGCAAAATCACTTCTCTACATTTTATAGATTGTCAGATAAAAAATAAATTCATTTTAAAAATGATCAAACATCAGTATTTTCTTCTAACGCAAAATAAAAACAATATTATTTGTTAAGTAATATAGTTGAAAGAGCATAATATTGTAAACTTGAGTTTCAGCAATAAAATAAAAGAGAGAACATGAAGAAGTTAACAAGTTTATGAGTTACGAGGGAAACGCTTCATCACTGCACAGTGAACTGGCACCGTTTTGAATTTTGAAAAAAAAAAAAAAAAAAAAATACATTTTTTTTTTAATCTTAAAAATATATTTTTCATATAGCAGAAGGACAGTGTTTTACACATACTGATTTTCATTAGTGCATAAGATACGGTAATGGAGGAAAAATATTTTCAACATATTGAAGTTGGTTAAATAGTTTGATCACAGTGAAGATCTTAATTCTAGACAAAAATTTAAGCTGGATTGAAACAACGTTGCTTTAAATTACCAATATCTCTTACTTACTTACTTACTTACTTACTTACTTACTGGCTTTTAAGGAACCCGGAGGTTCATTGCCGCCCTCACATAAGCCCGCCATTGGTCCCTATCCTGAGCAAGATTATTCCAGTCTCTATCATCATATCCCACCTCCCTCAAATCGATTTTAATAATATCTTCCCATCTATGTCTCGCCCTCCCCAAAGGTCTTTTTCCCTCCGGCCTCCCAACCAATACTCTATATGCATTTCTGACAAATATTTCTAGATATATTAATCACATGGGAGAATTTCTCATTTTCTTGTATCAAGAATCTGGAGAAAACTATACTTTGCCTAAAAATAACTACTAATATTATTATTTTACACGAAAAATTAATTAATGAAGTTGTAAAATTATTGATTAATAAATTTTATCGATAACAATTAATTATGGAATGCAAATTTTTATAGCTATATACATAAAACTGGCGAAAAATGAAGATTTTATCATTCTCAAACATCACGCAAAATTTTATAGTTGTAGCTACACCTGTAATATAACTGTTTTATAAATTCTAACTTTCAGATTTTTTGACAGCAGACTAGATGACAAAAGCTTCTCAACCGAATAATAATAGGCATTTCCCATATTTATTCTGCGTTTAATTTCCTCCCGAGTGTCATTTATATTTGTTACTGTTGCTCCAAGATATTTGAATTTTTCCACCTCTTCGAAGGATAAATCTCCAATTTTTATATTTCCATTTCGTACAATATTCTGGTCACGAGACATAATCACACACTTTGTCTTTTCGGGGTTTACTTCCAAACCGATCGCTTTACTTGCTTCAAGTAAAATTTCCATGTTTTCCTATTCGTTTGTGGATTTTCTCCTAACATATTCACGTCATCCGCATAGACAAGAAGCTGATGTAACCCGTTAAATTCCAAACCTTCTGTGTTATCCTGGACTTTCCTAATGAGTAAAGGTGATAGTGCATCTCCTTGCTTTAGCCCGCAGTGAATTGTAAAAGCATTAGACAGAAGCTAGCCTATACGGGCAGAAGGTATAACATAACCTAAATAATATAAACAAGATAAATGATAGAAAAGTTTTAATTAAAGATGATGAAATAAACATGAATCATTCGAAAAGATAATACAATTATTGGAAGAACAAAGTTGGCAAACAAAGAAACAAATGCTATGGAGGTGATAAAAGCTGCTAAGGAGGTAATAAAAAGCAAATGCTAGGGAGGTGATTCAAATTGTAGGATAAGCAGCCGTGATTGGTTGAAACACGTCTTTCCGTACCGTTATAATATTGGTAAAAAATAGTATGACATAGTAGAAGTGTAATAATTAGGGCTAGGATTTTGAGGAAATTGCATCTTTTTACTAGTAAGCCAGAAGCATAGCTGCTTTAGTATTTATATGTTATGTGATAAACTGAGTGTTTTAAGACATATTTATTAGGGCATTTTTTTTTTGCATTTTTTGCCTGTTTCAACTCATAAGAGCATCTTTTGTTTTATTCGGTCATTTTTTAGCCATTTTCATTTAATTTTGGCCATAAATCTTTGATATTTTCTTGACATATTTTGTCCATTAATACCCATTATTTTGTAAGATATTTTAATCGTTTTTCTACACAAATATTGTCATTTTAACGTAGTACACCCCTACGTAATGGATCAGTCCAACCACCTCTTCAATATATACTCTTCTATACTTGCTAATTGAGGATAAGAGTGGCCTTGTGGTAGACTACATGGAAACTAAAAGTAAAGTAAATCCATGGCGCTACAGCCCATGAAGGGCCAAGACTGACCAGCTGACTGTTGACCTCACGTCCACATGCCGACGCAGAGGTGAACTATCATACATGGAAACTACATCAGGTAAAATTATTAATTAAAGTATATTGCCTAGAAAAAATTATGTAAAATTTAATTTATTACTAATATAAATATTAAGTAGTACAAAACCTCTTTTCCTCTAACAAGGAGAGGACAAGCTCTGTTTATCACCGAATGAAATAAGATTGTGTGAGATGAAAGTACAAGACGTACTGTTTAAAGTCATACCTGGTATGGGTGGCCAATGACCCCTCGTTTTGAAAATATTGGCTATTGTTTGTGACATACTTCCGTCAGGTGCTCAATAGAGAAGCATTAGAGACTGTGTAACAGCGTAGCCCATATGGTTGGATGCTGAGTTGTCATCCAGGCAACCCCAGTTCAAATCTTAACTGGTCCCATATATTTTTCTTTTAATAACGATTAATAGTGTGATCACAGTTATCTATTTACATATATCATATTTCTCAATGTATTAAATGCTTCATCATGTTTTAAACAAATTACCAATTAACTAACATTGTATTGTAAAGGATAAACAAGGAAATATTGCTCACGTAGGCAGGTCACTGGTGTCTGTTCTGTTTCTATTCGATTTCATTTTGTACAAAATTCATTATGATGTCATAAAAACACACAAAACATACATATTTCCTGCACCATGCACAGCAAATGAAAGAAGGTTGTCCACAGTCACACACATTTTTCCGCACTTGTGCTGCGAAACAGACATCTTTCACATTCACAAACACTTCTCGTTCGTTTATTAATTTTGATGCATACCACGCATATTTGAACATGGCTTTGAATATAGGAGCTGACAACTGAAAGTGAATTAAGGAGTGAATTTTGAGGGCATCCTCCTTTGAAGTAATTTGTCGTCCAGTTTGTAAAAGGAAAGAGCTATTTTGCAAATATTTGATAAAAAATCTTCACCTGTCTAAAAAAATAAACATCACAGGACTGGCATAATCAAGCACATTTGGGTCAAATCACTTTAAGGTTGCACGTTACTTCATTTTCTTCATTTGTAAATATTTCATCACACAAAGAAGGATTTACCTGCCCTTCCCACGAGTCCAGAATTATAAGAAATGGCTGCTCTTTCACATATGTCTTTCTTACTTCCTCCAGGTATTGGTTATGGAGTTGAGATGTCGGCTTTCCTGGTGAAGAACGTGTTACACATATATTTCCGAATTTAGAAGTGAATCCATCTACTTGACGTTGCACTCTTGGGCCAAATTGTCTTTTTGGTTATAATAATAATAATAATAATAACAATAATAATAATAATAATAATAATAATAATAATAATAATAATAATAATAATAATAATAATAATATCTAGCTTTAAAATATGAGAAGGCATTAGGTTTCGAACTCGAGTTGCCTGGATAACAACTCAGCATCCAACCATATGTGCTACTCCCTTGCACAGTCTAATGCTTCCCTATTAGGCACCTGACGGAAGTATGTCACAAACAATAGCCAATATTTCCAAAACGAGGGGTCATTGGCCACCCATACCAGGTATGACTTTAAACAGTATTTCTTGTACTTTCACCTCACACAATCTTATTTAATTCGGTGATATACAGAGCGTGTCCTCTCCTTGTAAACCAATTATGTAAGATCAATTTTTAGAGCATTTTAAGGGCATTTTTTGAAAGATTTTTAGGTCATAAATGCATTGTTTTTAGTACTTTTTTCATGATTTATAGGTCATCAAGATGCTAGCCCTAGTAATAGTCACATACATAGACGTTAATTTTTACCTCCTCTGTCATCCCTGAGACTGTAAACGAACTTTTTGACACACTGTATAAATCCGATATATGATGATTAATTTTTCTGACAAAGATCACTAACTGAAGGTCTGTGTTTACATATGAGACCGCGTCCATCGTCGCCGAGTTTTTTAACCCCGCCAAGCGGCGCTGGTTGCGTGCAGATGTCTTTGATCTGGCCGTGTAGTAAGGCGTAGTTTCCGGTGCCCCTGTGACACACGTGTGTAGTCACGCTCTTGGTTTCACTTTTGTTTACATCTGACTCAGCTTCTTGTCCTGCTGCCCTTCCTGTGCGACTGGGGTCGCTTCTGACGTACTCCGTCGATATTCAGGGAATTCTGCGAGCACTTCCGGAGCAAGGAGGCAATCAAACCTGCGCGTGACAATTAGGCCATCTTGTTTCTTATTAGACAACGTGCTAATTCTATTTTGTTCCCAATGCAAATTCCTCATTTCTCGCCTTAGAGGAAATTTAGGAGTGAAATGAAGAGGGAAAGTTAAATACGTAAATAAATAGAGGACAGAATAGTAGGGAAATAGTAAGTGATGTGTTGTAAAATAGAGAAACGGGAAGTGTAAACAAATAATTTCGGAGAAAATATCTGGAAAATAATGATTAAGAGCAGGTAGGTTTGAGAATAGAGAATAAAATAAATAAATAAATAAATAAATAAATAAATAAATAAATAAATAAATAAATAAATAAATAATGTAAATTATTGAGGAAGAGAATATGCAATATTTAATAGGAAAGCGGGAAATGGAAGGGAGACAGTCTAGGTAAGAGGGAGAGAATAGAATAGGATAGAAGAATGTGAAGTAATCAGGAAATATTTGGCAAATGAATATATTAATAGAAAAGGATGGTATGTATTAAAGGGATGGTGGATCGTAAAAAAACAGAAATGTGATGGTCCATCATAACTATGAATTGTAAAGTTGGCTGACATATATCATATCATATCATATCATATCATATCATATAGCCTATCATGTATCGTATCGTATCATATCATATCATATAGCCTATCACGTATCGTATCATATCATATATCATATATCATATCATATCATATCATATCATATCATATCATATCATATATCATATCATATCATATATCATATCATATCATGTATCGTATCATATCATATCATATAGCCTATCACGTATCGTATCATATCATATATCATATATCGTATCGTAACATATCATATCATATATCATATCATATCATATCATATCATATCATATCATATCATATCATATCATATCATATCATATCACATCACATCACATCATATCATATAGCCTATCACGTATCGTATCATATCATATATCATATATCGTATCGTATCATATCATATCATATATCATATCACATCACATCACATCACATCACATCACATCATATCATATCATATAACCTATCATGTATCGTATCGTATCATATCATATCATATAGCCTATCATGTATCGTATCATATTATATCATATAATATCATATCATGTCATATCATATATCGTATCATATCATATCATATCATATCATATAGCCTATCATGTATCATATCATATATATCTTATCATATCATGTCATATCATATATCGTATCATATCATATCATATCATATAACCTATCATGTATCGTATCATATCATATATCGTATCGTATCATATCATATCATATCATATAGCCTATCATGTATCATATCATATATATCTTATCATATCATGTCATATCATATATCGTATCATATCATATCATATCATATAACCTATCATGTATCGTATCATATCATATATCGTATCGTATCATATCATATCATATCATATAGCCTATCATGTATCATATCATATATATCTTATCATATCATGTCATATCATATATCGTATCATATCATATCATATCATATAACCTATCATGTATCGTATCATATCATATATCGTATCGTATCATATCATATCATATCATATAGCCTATCATGTATCGTATCATATTATATCATATCATATATATCATATCATATCATGTCATATCATATATCGTATCATATCATATCATATAACCTATCATGTATCGTATCATATCATATATCGTATCGTATCGTATCATATCATATCATATCATATCATATCATATCATATCATATATCGTATCATATCATATCATATCATATCATATCATATCATATCATATCATATCATATCATATCATATCATATATCGTATCGCATCATATCATATCATATCATATAGCCTATCATGTATCGTATCATATTATATCATATCATATATATCATATCATATCATATCATATCATATCATATCATATCATATCATATCATATCATATATCGTATCGTATCATATCATATCATATCATATCATATATCGTATCATATCATATCATATCATATCATATCATATCATATCATATCATACCATATCATATCATATAGCCTATCATGTATCGTATCATATTATATCGTATCATATATATCATATCATATCATATATCGTATCATATAACCTATCATGTATCGTATCATATCATATATCATATCATATATCGTATCGTATCATATCATATCATATCATATCATATCATATCATATCATATCATATCATATCATATCAAATCATATCATATCATATAAAATCATATCATATCATATCTCATCGTATCGTATCACATCACATCACATCACATCATATCACGCCCACATGCCGAAGCAGAGGTGGACGATCATCCAACCCAGAACCCGCGACTAAAAATCAAACGAGTGATAATTAAGGTAGAAAAAAGTATTGGTTATAGGCTAAGCTGCATCGTACGTAGAGCTCTGTGTTTACAAAATGCTTGTGTGCACGCACGACTAGTTACTGTAGCGGCCGCTTGTACAGTCCGCTCCGTATGAATGAACTTATTTACAGCATTACTTGTGTTCCAAATTAATTAACTCGGAACAAATATTAAATTGACAAAAAAATCATTATCAATTAAGTCAAACACATTTTCCCTGTGTTCTGAATTCAGTCGCCTTATTATCTGTTATTTGTTGGATTTTTGTTTCGGCATTCTGATACAACCTCACGTCACTCCAGCAGGTCTACTACTGAGGAGTGTCGAATGTTCACTCTCTCTGCTCCTTACAGACAGTAGAGACACCCGGCAACGGGACGCATTTTGTAAACAATGTATATAGAAATTATTTACTACCCTGATATAATACTTTTCTTCAGCGCTAGTGATCATACAGGTTTGTAGACGTTCTCGATGCCGAGATATTACTGAGAGAGTTCGCACGGCACAGCTAATTTTATATGCAACTTCGGCTCCTTCATGGCCGTAGAGAGAAGATGGCATCATTGGACGCTGTCACACAAGTTACACTGGTTCATGGCATTCAGCTGTGGCTCATAGTGTTATTGCAGTAAATATTTTAAATTCTGTCATTTTTGTTTGCCCATGAATCCCCGGAATGGGTCCCTGCGCTTGGTTAGGTGAAAGACATTCTACTTTGAAAATATCTTGTACCTGTAAAGATATTCATTAATTATTGCTTAAATGGCAAACTTACTAGTGTTGAGGGGACACTCAACTTAAAAATTGGAGAAAAAGTGTCATAGAAATGAAAAATTATATTTCTACACTAATTTACGTGATAGAACTAAATCAATATGCAGAATTCTTCCCCTATTCATTGAGAAGTCACAGTCAAATGCACAAAGCCAAAAAATAAAAAATGATAATTAAAAGAGATATTTCAATTAATGATTGATTAAAAATTGAAATATTTTTTATTTTGAAAATTATTGAATCTAATGAGCTGAGATTTTGCATGTTACTTTCCATGTGTATATTAAACTTTTTCTTCAAATTTGAAAAAGATTGGTCAAATAGGAAAAAAGTTCCAAAATATAGTTCAGTGTCCCCTTAAATTGTATAACCACGTGTGGCTTACAGCTGTTTCGGTGCTCCTTCACACCATCATCAGAGCCTTCTAGATCCCCGGCGTCATCTCGACTTCGCTGCCTGTTGTAGACGTGCGAAGTAGAGATGATGCCGGGGATCTAGAAGGCTCTGATGATGGCTCATCTCTACTTCGCACCTCTACAACAGGCAGCGAAGTCGAGATGACGCCGGGGATCTAGAAGGCTCTGATGATGGTGTGAAGGAGCACCGAAACAGCTGTAAGCCACACCTGGTTATACAATTTAACACTAGTACGCTTTCCATTTAATCAATCATTTATATTGAAGTGTTAAAAGTAGTGTACGTAAGATTCAAGATGGATAAAGATATTTGTTTCTATTTACAAGATTTGACGTTTTGTCCGAAATCCCTTCACTTAAATTTAATTTCAATTATGCTTCAGTTTTGAAAAACGCTGTACATATATAAAACCATAGGCTTGCAAATTTTACATGATATAAAATGCCTTCATTTTGGGATTATAGAGATGTGTTTGTATGTTTTTCAGAAAAGAGTAGTTCGTTTTCTTATTTCAGTGTTATATTATGACTTCATTCAGGTATTTCCTTTGAATAGTGCTTCCAGAACAAACTACGTACACTATCAGTCGTAACACGACAAACAACTGAATGAGTTGCAAACTGCGTGAAGCGAATGAGAAAATGTTTCGCCATCGCTAAATCTACTTTTAGATACATTTGATGGGATTTCCGCTACACGACACGGAGTCCCAATGCAATAGATACAATTACACTGATAATGGACGAACATGTCTGTATTCCAGGGAATTCCAACTGACAACAGACTTAAGCAAGAGTCCTAAGCGGGCTACACTTAAATCAGTTGTACGTACACGATTATTCGATGATCGCTATGAATCACGCAATGATAAATTTTCGTACTCCTGCCATTGTATAGGCCTACAAATAAATAACAAATGCTACAAACTAAGTTCATTAGACGTTCAAATAAACATTTTTAGATTTATTTTCAATGAAGAATACCAGACATTCTGAAAGTTATTTGCTTCCATAATAATGAAAGATATACTCTCTCTCTCGAGCCAATACTGAAGAGAACCACGCATATAAATATCCACACCACACCGCCATTAAATATATGAAAAAGACCCAACCCCACTTGATTAATAACTATAAAAATATTTGATTTTAATATTCTTATCTTACGTAAGTTTTATAGCTTTCAGTAACATATACTATATAGCCGCCACTCAGTAAAATATAGAAATCAAAATCTAATTTAAGTTATTCTCTACATATACTTATATAACCCCAAAACGTTTCAGTTTCATATCATCAATATAGCATTAATATCACATCATGGCATTAACTACAATAATATTTCATTTATAATGGTAATAATGTCATCAAACCATCTCAAGTTTTGTAGTTTTTAATATCCAATACACAGCTGTACCCAGAAAATTACACACCACAGAATCGAACCTGTAAATTATTTTAATAAGTTAAGTTTTTAATAACCAATTTAATTTGAGCTCTAAATATGTCAGCATTCTTGCAGATCATGGCCTTCGTGTAATATTGTTTACTGTAGTGTGTGTTTTGTTTTATTCTGAAATGCAATTAGCTAGTTCTCAAAACTGACGACAGATGTATTTTGGAAAATAGGAAAATTATGTTTAAAAATTGACATTTCACTGAAAACTACTATTTTTCTGAAAAACTTTGAGTTCCAAGCTTCAAAATGAGGGGTCATTTATTGAAATCCGTTCAGCCGTTTTCCCGTAATTTCCATTACCAGTTCAAATTATATAAGATACTAGCCGTACCCGTGCGCTCCGCTGCACCCGTTAGAAATAAATATAAAGTAATTACATAATTAAAATAGGACATTTGATCCAAGGAACATTCGTGTTTGATAGAAGGATAAATCGTTTAATATGTTACTTAATTTAAATTATATTTAAAATATTAAAATGCGATCATTTTGATCCAGAGACCACTCATTTGGCGCAATGAAAATTCCTTTCACATGTTTCTTAATTGTTATTACCAATTATTTTTGGAAAAGCGAAAATTAACAGAAAAATTTTGGCTACAGATTTATTATTATATTTATATTATATTATATTATATATTATGAAAAACTGTGTTGATAACGGATGTACTCGAATTAGAAAGTTTTTAATTTGTTGTGGGAGCTCTTGAATCTCAGGAGGAACAACTTTTACAAAAGAGCAACACAATCTGCTTGGCTCATTACCCAATTTTTTTGCATTGCGTTTATTGCATATATATTTTATGTATTTTAACACGATTCAATTGAGCATAGTTAAAATTTGAATTATAAAATAATGGATTGCTACGCTAACGTACTATTACTGCATACTAAATCAATACACTCTCGTTGTTCGTTAATTCTCTGAGATAAAAATGAATATGTTCATAAACATTATTATAAGAAATACAGGAAATGAATATACAGAATAACCTATCAAGTTTTCTGTGCATAAGAAGCTATTTTAATCTTACCTGTCCTCAATTCACTCACAAGTTACTGTAATAACATTATAGCATTATGTCCATCCATAGAAACTACACTTTCCAATGAAATAATAATTAATTATACAAATCGGTTAATTTAGCTTCCGATATTACCATACAAACACAGAAACATTGTCTATAGGCTATGTTACATAGCTTTCGATTGTTGTGTCCAAGGCCCCTTATAGACGAAGTCATTTGTTGTTTATTTCATTACACGGCCTTAGATGGCAGTTATTTTAATTTTAAAACTCATTTATCTCATTAAATATCAGTCCTATCAAAATTGTTCAAAGAATAAAACTTATCGGTAATCATTTTTAAAGAAATTTTTGTTATGTAACATTTTTCACAAAAATCAATAATAAGCGAGATATTTCGATTTATTTAATTCAGGCCCCCTTATAACCCCCCTTTTAAATAATGTATTTTGAATGCCATATAGCCTAAAATCTAAGTTATAACGAACTTAATTTATATTCCAATTTTCATAGAAATCGGTTCAGCCATTATCGCGTGAAAAGGTAACAAACATACAGACAGACATACAAACAAAAATTTCAAAAAAGCGATTTTCGGTTTCAGGGTGGTTAATTATATATGTTAGGACCAATTATTTTTGGAAAATCGAAAATTACCAGAAAAATTTCGGCTACAGATTTATTATTAGTATAGATTAACAAAACAGCTGTTATAATTAAGGCTGTGATATCGGTATATTTGTATTGGTTTCAGTCGATTGAAGGTGAACACAAGACGCCGGACATATTTCACGTACAGGCAGCGGAAGCGAATTTGACACACGCCTAAGCAAGCACTTTCCGTTGTTTTATATACGATTATTGCGTATTATAGAATCAAGACAATACAATCATTGTATATAAGGGTAAAAGAAGTCATAGAGAAAAGGTGCAGCTTCCATAAGTAATACCCAAACTCTTCTTGGTGACCCAAATGTTAAAAAGAACAGTGTGAATATATTTATACTACTTTTGGATTTATCCCCTCTACAATCGACTGTCTCGAAAAGACTGGTGTGAAATTGGTGGAGCAAATTTCGATAGTAAATAACCTCATCTCAAAAGTGAATGATCCCCAAGTTGATATAAGGAGATAGGTGTGTTCGAAAATGTATGTATTTATTAACACTACAATTGGGTATACACCCGGTGGTAGTGATATATAATATACAATAATTACAATTACGTGAAATAAAATAAAATAAACGTAAAAGAAGTAAAATAAAATAAACGTAAATCTGTAAATAGTAAATGCAATAAACCTAGGACTATAAATAAAAACTATTCTATAATAACGCCTACGATAAGCAAAAGTAAATCTAACTTATAAGTACTTCTATTTCACCCAACTATTGCCAATTTAAGTAATTACATATCACCTTAATTAATTACATACCAACTTAATTACATATCATCTTAATTAATTACATATCACCTTAATTTATTTACATATCAACTAAATTACATATCATCTTAATTAATTACATATTAACTCAATTAATTACATGACAACTTCAATAATTACGCTGCACCTCCAATTACATTTTCAGTCTAATCTTCTCAACCTTTCCTTAAATGTATTGATTTTAAGAGGACCACCCTGACAGATTGCCGCAGGTAAGCTGTTCCAGTCTACTATTGTGCGGTTAACAAAGGAAAATTTTGCCACGTCCGTTCTATGTTTTCTACATTTAAACTTCCTAATATGATCAGCCCTTCCTAAGTATGATGGTGTTGCTAATCTAGCATTGATATCGGTCCATGCTTTGTGTCCCATTTGTGCCTTGAACAATGCGGTAAGTCTGGTTTTTCGTCGCTTTGACTTGACTTAGTCTATCACTATCTCCTCACCAGGTCCCTTCCCCATTTTGACATATTTTGCTGCCTTGCGTTGGACCTTTCCTATTGAATCGATTTGGTTTTGTCTATACGGATCTCAACCTACTGCTCCATATTCCATAATTGGGCGAACAAGGGTTTTGTACGCTAATTCTTTTGACTTTCGGTTAGATTTCTTCAGAATACGCATAGAGAAAAGTAGTGCTTTCCAGGCTTTCCTTGTGAACACAGTAATACAAAAAAAAGTTGCTTTCAATTCATTAGCAAAATTGCAAGAGTCTTGTCAGATGATAAGTAGTGCGATTGTTATCGACTTGTTGTAGAAATGGATGATGTGAAATATTTTAGATATGTGCCCTTCGTTTCAGCCGATGTTGAACGCAGTTTTTCCGAATACAAGGTTAATAATAATAATAATAATAATAATAATAATAATGATGATGATGATAATGATAATAATAATAATAATAATAATAATAATAATAATAATAATAATAATAATGTTTTATTTTCGCTGGCAGAGTTAAGGCCATAAGGCCTTCTCTTCCACTCAACCAGCCTTTATACAGGGACATCATTTTATTTTTACTAACATTTCTAATATTAACCTGACTATACCTTTGGATTAATGGTTGAGAACCGGAAAAACCGTTTGCTACCCCTTTCCACGACTGGAGTTCGATGATACTGGCGTAAAATACAAACAAATCACTTTACTAGATATAGGAGGGAAGAAAAGTAGTTCATCCAGTTACGTAAAATAGGAAATATTGCGATTTTGAGTTTGATAATTTTCATTAGGTTTTTTTAATCAAACTACAGTACCGTATTAACAATAAGTGTTTTTACTCACGAACTGAGTTATTCATGCGAAAGTATTCATTATGCAATGTACATTATACTGTCTACAACACATTAGCGTGCAATATAGAGAATGAAGTTAAATTGAAAAATAATCATAATATGGATATTTAAACACATTTTTTAAAATGGTGGCCATTCATTTCGATACAGACTTCAGTTCTAATGTGCATATTATCGCACTATAGACTATTGTACGTAATTCCAATTACCAGTTTCGTCCTTCGTACTAGTAACTCATGTTGAAATAATTCTGTACCTTCTATAAAAGAGTACCTTACGTACTGTAAATTCAATCCTCACTTCTGCCCGACCCGAAAAGATAAAATTACTCAGACATGCTATCTACTGTCCGTCCAATTGGTCATGTCGCAGGGTCGTAGAAAGTATGGAAATCACGTGACAATTAATTAGCGAGACCCTTTTATTTAAGTTATTTTAAACAGTTGTATAATATTACGTAGACGTCCAATTCCTAACAGAAATTAATCTTTTCAGGAAAGAGCTAAGACAGCACAGCCACTAGCCTTTACAGAGGAGCGAGCAGAAGCAGGTGAGGGAAACCGGGATGCGACTTAGGCAAACAGACGACAGTACTTGTGCGAGAATATGATTAAATATTGAAAGTGAACATATTTCTGGAACGTACTATACTCACTAACTCAGTACTGCCAGTTGTCACAGCTTGTGCAGGATGAAGAAATCAGAGAAGTTGAGTCTGCTGTAAATGATCAAAATGTCTAGGGCGAAATCAAGTACAATAAATTTCGCTACTTTACCAATGTGTTAGAGAGTTTAAAACGTATTTACTACTGATGGGAAGGTGTTATTTTGAAACAGCCAAAGCCGACCAGCATTATAGAATAACCTCAATAACCCCACACTTGGCTGGAAACCAGCCCACTGCAGCTGCTTCCCGTGCGTCTCTGTGACAAGTTACAATATTGGTGAATCATCTTCGTCAAACGAACGGCAATCAAAGCGTTCCCAATATTACTTAGATTAATGCAAATTATATGTTGCAACAGATAACCCATTTAAGAAATTAAATAACAGGGAAGTTAATTGGTTCCTGACTGATAACATTGATCCTCCTGACGAACCGACAAAAAGAAACAACTGTCTCCCAAAATGGTATCAAAAACTTTACAAGAAATTAGATCATTTTGTGAAATGAAGAAACAAATTGGTTGAGTATTTATTGACGACGCCACCGATTCGCTACTTCCCTGAAATTTAGGATAAATACGAAAAGCCTCAACAAACTAAACCTAACCTCTCATTAATAATAAGGAGAAGTGCGCACAAATATGCATTAGTTTTGGGCTCTGCTATATTCCAGCAGCGATTTTCTCTTTAAACATTTTAAACACTCACTAACCTGTCATTGGACGCTTGTTTTTGTTTCCATAAAGCTATTGGTAGCACGCGACACCCATTTGAAATGCCATCTGCTGGATATGCTCTCAACTGTGACCAGGGGCGGACGCAGGATTTTTTTTCGGGGAGGGATTTGAGGAGATAGTAAAAATGGAGTAATGAGAAATAAGTTTATATACTCACAATCTGTTTCCGAGTCACACATATTTACAAGTTGGCCTGATAACGTAGTCGGTATAGCCTTCTGTGCTCGAAGTTGCGGGTTCTACCCCAACCCAGCTCGATGGCATTTAAGTGTGTTTAAATGCGACAGGTCTCATATCAGTCGATTTACTGGCATGTAAAAGAAGTCCTGAGGGAAAAAATTCCGGCACACCGGCGACGCTGATATAACCTCGGCAATTGCGAGCGTTGTTAAATAAACCATATTTTTTTAATTTTAACATTTACAATGACTGCAATACAAAAACAATGACAGAATGACATTTACAGAAGAAGGCGACGAAGCTTCTTAGACAGTTCATCCAGTACTTCATGAGCTTTTACTTCTACATTTTTATGTATATACATCAAGGCCAGTCCATTTAATCTGTCTGCTCCCATCGTGCTCCTCAAGTAAGTCTTCAAATACCGCAAAGTTGAGAACGACCGTTCTGGTGTTACTGTAGTTACAGGCAACGTGCAGAAAAGTTTCAGCGCCTTGCGAGTGCAGGGAAAAATAATTTCATTGCACCTGTTCAAAGATGATATAAAATCAGTACGTATTAGGTGAAGATTTTTCTGATCAAGGAAATTTCTTCTCCACATCTTCAATTCATTGAAGAAAGACTCTGGTGATACATCAACATCATTGGGCCACTGATTTACTATAGCTTCAACAGCAGTTTCTAAATCTTCATCTGATGCTCTCACTATGTTTTTAGGCAGCAAAGTTTGTATGGACTTTAGGATTCCCTTATGATTTAAAAACCTGTCCTTGAGCTGACTAATGAAATAGTCTAAGAAGAGAAGGAAAATTAAAGGCCTAAAATACTCTTCATGACTCTCTGTCTTGAAGTAAGAACGCTGTGTTTGTCTTCCTGCAGTTCTTGGAATTTAACATTTTAGCAAAGAGAATTTACGTGGAAAACTCTCTAATTCCTATGCACATTCACAAATTAAAATTAATATTATTTTTGTTTCTTCTTTCGTATTTTTCTCAAAATTTCGGGAGGGGATATATCCCCTTAATCCCCCCCCCCATTGCATCCGCCCCTGACTGTAACAATATCCAGCTAAATTAAAGCAGACGCTTGTACAGACTCTTATTATGCCTCATTTCGATTATTGTGACGCTTTATTCAGTGATCTCAGGGTGGATTTATCCCAGAAACTGCAACGTGTTCATAATGCGTGTGTTCGTTTCATTTGTAATGTCCGCTACTACGATCACATTTCGCCTTCTTTCGATAAATTATTGTGGCTCAGGTTAAATGAGAGGAGAAAGTTACATTCCCTTTCTCTCTCTGCACACCTCTACTCCCTCTTACTTATCTGTCCGATTCCACAGTCTTTCTCGGTATCATAACTTAAATACTCGGTCACAATATGATAACACGCTAGAAATACCACTCCACACATCATCTCTTTATTCATCATCTTTCACTGTTGCTACTTCTCGTCACTGGAATTCTCTGCCGCCTGAAGTCAAGGGCTGCCGAACTTTAATTTCCTTTGAATGTAAATTAAAAAAATATCTTATGATGAGTTGCGAGACCTAACGTGTTGCAAATATTTAATGGAATGTGTTCCACTGCATTTATTTTATTTCTTTTTTATTTCTTATATTTATTGTGTAATCATGTAAATCGTGTTTATTTATCACGTAACGCCAATATGTATCCCACTGTGTTTTTTTTATTAATCTATTTTTTTGTGTACATTTTATTCAATTGTCGGTTTCTGGTTTAATTATGTACATCCTACTTAATTGTAATCTAATACTAATATGTATACTAATGTGTTTATTTTGATTTTTACTGTGTACATTTTTTATTGAAGTTTTTATGTGATTCGTATTTGATTATAACAACATTAGTATGTATCCCACTATGTTTATTTTTATTTTATGAGGTAAATTTTATGTAACTACCTCTTTTGATCTCATTATGTACCTAAATCGTATCAGTATGTAATTACTTAATTC
This sequence comes from Periplaneta americana, assembly GCF_040183065.1. Taxonomy (NCBI): domain Eukaryota; kingdom Metazoa; phylum Arthropoda; class Insecta; order Blattodea; family Blattidae; genus Periplaneta; species Periplaneta americana. The sequence goes on along the minus strand of NC_091132.1, from coordinate 183,869,767 downwards.
CGATCCAGTTGTATGTTCAACTATGTAAGCAAGTTTTAATCCTGGTTGAGTGTAAGAGAAAGCCTTACGGCCTTAACTCTGTCAGGTTAAATAAAACCATTATTATTATTATTATTATTATTATTATTATTATTATTATTATTATTATATTTGTAATGTTTTGACAAATATTTTTGTATTCTTTAGTAAAAAAATTATTAATTTACATTTTATAGCCAAAACATATCTTGTGTTCGCTTCGTCTGCGATGTCCGTCGAGCTGACCACATTACCCCATCCTTCCAAACTCTAAACTGGCTACGGCTTAACGAACATAGAAATTTGTAATGTTTTGACAAATATTTTTGTATTCTTTAGTAAAAAAATTATTAATTTACATTTTATAGCCAAAACATATCTTGTGTTCGCTTCGTCTGCGATGTCCGTCGAGCTGACCACATTACCCCATCCTTCCAAACTCTAACCTGGCTACGGCTTAACGAACGTAGAAATTTTCATTCTCTTGTTCTCCTTTTCCAAGTCCTTCACACTTCTACACCTACCTACCTTGCCTCCCGTTTCACTTATCTGTCATCGTATCACAATCTCTTCACACGCACGCAAAATAGCCGCATACTAGCCATACCAACACATAAGACATCATCGTATTCATCATGATACACAATCTCGCTCTCGCGCTTGTGGAATACCCTACCCAGTGACATCAGAGACTGTCGGAATTTAATAGCGTTCAAAAGCAAGCTTATTAAGCATTTTCTTACTGCGTAGAGTAGGTTTAATTGGTACTTATTAATAAAAGAAATGCTTCTCTCTTCTTAACTTTCACAATAAACTGTCTAGCTTTTATTAATCAGTTAATCTTTTAGTACTTTGATTTTTATTGTATTTGTAAATTTAATACTAATTGTAATTATAATTGTAATTGTATTCTTATTATTGTAGTTGTAATCCCCTGGTAGAGGGGAAGAGAATGCCTGATGGCCTTATCTCTACCAGGTTAAATAAATAAATAAATAAATAAAAATAAATAAAATATTAAGTCCCACACAATACTTCTTACAAATCTCAAAATAATATTCTTTCTTATTCCAAAAGAAAATACAAATTCGCATTACTATTCTTGTTATTAAGTTCTTCGCACTTATTATTATCATCCATTTTATGTTCATCCTTTGACACGGAAATGGTCGCTCTTCTGTAGCGTGAATTTGTCTGTGTCGTTTGGGATCAACGCGAGATTCACACTGGGAAATATTAAGCGTCGAGGTCCGAGGATGAATTCAAGTCTTAGCAGTGACGTACGATGCCACGAAACGACATTATCCCTACGAAACCTTTATGGCATCCACTTAATGAGAGAATATACAGGGTGTTTAAAAAATACGGGGCATAATTTCAGGTATGTATTTCCCACATGTAGACAATCAAAATAGTTCATTACAACATGTGTCCGGAAATGCTTCATTTCCGAGTTATGGCCTTCACAACATTGAAATTCACCGCAGGTCGTTGTCATTACAGAAGATGTTCAAAATGTCCACCTCCTGCTTGAATACAGACCTCACATCGATGTCTCATTGACCTGCGAACACGATCCCGAACTCCAGGAGTATTGCGTATGTCCTCAGAACATGCCACAATTCGATTCCGAAGGGATACAATTGATACTCTTTCAACAGTCTCCAGGCAGTCGTATGAGGAACATTGACTTGCAACGCTACCCTTCGTGTGCTGATAGAAGGAGTCATGTTCACAGCCTCCAGAATCTCCTCCTGTACTTCTGGAGTTGTAGATCTTGGTCGTCCCCTTCCCAAACCAGGAGAGTTAAATTTTCCATACTCGCACAGACGGTAATGGAGACGTACAAATGTCTTCCGATCTGGACACTGTCGCTGTGGGTACCTCTCCTGGTACAAACGACGAGCCAGCGCAGCATTGCCGTCCGCCTTACCGTACATGAAGTGTATCTCTGCCAGCTCTTGATTTGAATACATGTCGCACAGTCTAACGCCTACACAACACTGAATGTAACCTTCGCCTAGGAATGAATTGTCAGAGTGCCCTCTTAATGTCTCCTTTGACGGCAACGACCTGCGGAAAGAAAAACGTTCCCGTGAATTTCAATGTTGTGAAGCCATAACTCGGAAATGAAGCATTTCCGGACACATGTTGTAATGAACTATTTTGATTGTCTACATGTGGGAAATACATACCTGAAATTATGCCCCGTATTTTTGAAACACTTTGTATATAGAAAGTATCAGCCGCCAAGTTCAAGGTTAATATAACTTAAATACATACAAAATTAAACCCGTTTCTCATCCCAAAGATAGTATAAACTCGTTGTGTTGTGATTGGTTATTGTGATCACATAACATAGGACGAATAAATACACAACTGATCAATTTGTCAATATCTACAATAATTAATTTAATAAGCCGAAATAATAATAAATCGATTAATATTCGGATATATTGATAACCACCGGTATTTATACAGATTAATATTATCTTAATCAGAGATCATATGAACGACAAGAACGAAGAAAATGGAATTATTATTTTTCGTCGCTTTTATCATGTATCTTCGCTTTTACCGTTACTGCAATATGCACACCTCAATGACAATGCATGCTTCAATTCTCTCTGATATAGCATCGCTGCTTCTTTTATCGTGCATCTTCGCTTTTATCGTTACTCCAATATGCACACCTCAATGACAATGCATGCTTCAATTCTCTCTGATATAGCATCGCTGCTTCTTTTATCGATTATCGTCGCTCCAACGTGTACGTACCCTTAGCGATAGAGCTCTTTCTCGTTACAAATAACGGGCTTCGAATCTCTTTATGTGAGACGGCCGCGCGTAAACAGCGCACACGATGATTCCCGAGCTATTCCGAAGTGTAACTTATTCTTGAACAGCGACAATTTCCGTGTCAAAGGGTGTATATTTATTGAATACTAGCCGTACCATGCGATCCGCTGCACCCGTTAGAAACAAATATAAAGTAATTACATAATTAAAATAGGACATTTGATCCAGGGAACATTCGTGTTTGATAGAAGGATAAATCGTTTAATATGTTACTTAATTTAAATTGTATTTAAATAATTAAAATGCGATCATTTTGGTCCAGAGACCACTCATTTGGTGCAATAACAATTCCTTTAACATGTTTCTTAATTGTTATTACATGCAACCATAGTTTAATGAAGATTGACATATCATTTAGTTTTAATGTGTAAACTTTATATTATTTGCTGTATGTTTCCATTGAATTATGGTAATAACTTAATTTTAACCCTTGTTTTCTACGTCTTCAGTAAATGGCGCTTGGCCCACTAATAGTTCTGAACCCTTCAAATAACTTAAATAGTGATACAGCATATATAGTGGTATGTAATTATATTTCTTTCTTTCGAAAATGTAAGAATTCACCATCTCCTATGTACCATTGCCATGGAATGAATAAATGTGTTTTTTCTTTATTACTAAAAAATTTCATATTTTGCACATAGGAACAACAACGCTATAATCTGAGGCGGCGGTCAAAATGTATTGTATTGTTATTTTAAAAGTCTTGTATAGGTACCCTTAAATATCAGTCCTATCAAAATTGTGCATGGAATAAAACTTATCGGAAATCAGTTTTAAAGAAACTTTTGTTACGTAAAATTTTTCACAAAAAGCAATAATAAGCGAGATATTTCGATTTATTTAATTCAGGCTCCTTTAAATAAAGTATTTTAATGCCATATAGCCTAAAATCTAAGTTACAATGAACTTAATTTATATTTCAATTTTCATCGAAATCCGTTCAGCCATTATCGCTTTAAACAAACATCCAGACAGACAGACAGACATACAAACAAAAATGTCAAAAAAGTGATTTTCGGTTTCAGGATGAATAATTATACACGTTAACACTAATTATTTTTGGAAAAGCGAAAATTACCAAAAAAATTTCGACTACAGATTTATTATTAGTATAGATTAAGGTATCTGCTATCATATTTATAAATCTATAGCAACTTATAAATGTATAAATACAGCTTATAGTTTTCAATTTTTTATTACATAATTAATATATTATACGTGTACCTCTGATTGAGGTTCTGTCTGATATGTACATCTACAGGGACATCATTTTATTTTTACTAACATTTTTAATATTAACCTGTCTATACCATTAGAGAACCGGAAACACCGCTTGCTCCCCCCTCCAAGACTGGAGTTCGATGATACTGGCGTAAAACACAAATCACTCTACTAGGTTTAGGATGGAAGAAAAGTAGTTCATCCATTTACGTAAACTAGGAAATATCGCGATTTTGAGTTTGATAATTTTCATTAGGTTTTTCTTTAATGAAAGTGCAGTACTGTATTAAGAATAAGTGTTTTTACTCACGAAGTGAGTTATCCATGCGAACGTATTCATTATGCGGTGTATATTATACTGTCTACAGCACATTAGCGTACAATATAGAGAAAGAAGTTAAATTGAAAAATAATCATAATATGAATATTTAAACACAATTTTGAAAATGGTGGCCGTTCATTTCGATACAGGCTTCGGTTCTTTTGTGCATATTATCGCACTATAGACTATTGCATCTAATTCCAATTGTCAGTTTCGTCCTTCGTACTAGTAACTCATGTTGAAATAATTCTGTACCTACTCTAAGTACTGTTAATTCAATCTTCACTTCTGCCCGACCCGAAAATATAATATTACTCAGACATGCTATCTACTGTCCGTCCAAGTGGTTATGCCGCAGGATTGTAGAAAGGGAGGAAATCACGTGACAGTCAATTACTTAACGAGGCACTTTTATTTAAGTTAAATTAAACAGCTGTATAATATTACGTAAACGTCCAATTCCTAACAGAAATTAATGTTTTCAGAAAAGAGCTAAGACAGCCCAGCTTTTACAGAGGGGCGAGCAGAAGCAGGTGGGGGAAATCGGGATGCGACGTAGGCAAACGGACAGTACCTGTGCGAAAATATGATTCAATATTGAAAGCTCTTTCGTCACTGGAAAACGCGAACATATTTCTGGAACGTACTATACTCAGTAACTCAGTACTGCTTACTATCTGCGGTCTTGGCTCTGTGTGGAGTTGGAACTTCATTAGTAGAAGGGGTGGGAGTGAAGTACATTCAAAAACTCAGGTACGATAAAAATTGAAGTAAAAATAAAATGATGTCCCTGTATTATCAGGCAGTACATCTCACTTGACGATGTGTGTCAGAGGAAGAACAATTGTTTGTATGCATCTGAAGTCTGACTAATGTAATATGCAGCTAGTCGGCGATATATGCACTGGAGGGAGAGAAGGAATTGGCCAACCTACCCCATTATCTCCTGACTTAGTTACCTCATAAGTGTTGCCTTATCGGTGTCACTTGTGAGGCTCAAACCTGTCTTCGAACAGTTGACTAAACAACAACGGTATATGTGAACATTGTAATTGAATTTATCCTGAATTGATCTCATCTACGTTCACATATTATAATGAGTGAATGAATGGGTAAACGAAGAAATGAACAAAGAAACAAACAAAAACAAGTAATAAAAATGAACAAAATAGAAACAAAAACAAAGAAGCAAAAACAAACATAAACAAAAACAAAGAAATAATAAATAAGTAATAAGTAAATAAGCAAACTAGTAAACAAATAAGTAAATAAAATTAAATTGTGGTTTATTTAACGACGCTGCAACTGCAAAGGTTATATCAGCGTCGCCGGTGTGCCGGAATTTTGTCCCGCAGGAGTTCTTTTACATGCCAGTAAATCTACTGACACGAGCCTGTCGCATTTAAACACAATTTAATACCATCGACCTGAGCCGGGATTGAATTCGCAACCTTGAGCACAGAAGGCCAGCGCTATACCGACTACGCTACCGAGGCAGATAATAAGTAAATAAGTAAGTAAATAAATAAATAAATAAATAAATATATCTTTGTCCCCTTTGCTGTGGAGACCTTCGGTCCTTGGAGTCATGATGCTAAAGTTTTGGTATCTCAAATCGGCCAAATTTTGATCTCCATTACTGGTGATCGCCGTTGCACTACTTATTTGCGTCAACGCTTAAGTATTGCTATTCAACGCGGAAATGCAATAAGCGTTTTGGGTACTCTTCCAGAGTCCAGCCCTTTGGATGAACTCTTTTTCTTGTAAAATTTATTTAAATAAATAAATAAATAAATAAATAAATAAATAAATAAATAAATAAATAAATAATAGGTAAATAAATGAGTAAGTGAATAAATAAATAAGTACAAGGAAATAAATGAAAAAGTAAATAAATAAATAAATAGTAAGTAAATAAATAAATAAGTAACAAATAATGAGCAAATAAATAAGTGACGAGTAAATAAATAAATAAATACATAAATAATACGTAAATAAATGAGTAAGTAATAAGTAAATAAATAGATAGATGAATGAAAAATAATAAATAAATAAATAAATAACTAAGTACAAGGAAATAAAAGAAAAAGTAAATAAATAAATAAATAATAAATAAATAAATAAATAAATATTAAGTAAATAAATGAGTAAGTAATAAGTAAATAAATAGATAGATGAATGAAAAATAATAAATAAATAAATAAATAACTAAGTACAAGGAAATAAAAGAAAAAGTAAATAAATAAATAAATAAATAAATAATAAGTAAATAAATGAGTAAGTAATAAGTAAATAAATAGATAGATGAATGAAAAATAATAAATAAATAAATAAATAAATAAATAAATAAATAAATAAGTACAAGGAAATAAAAGAAAAAGTAAATAAATAAATAATAAGTAAATAAATAGTAAGTAAATAAATAACAAATAATGAGCAAATAAATAAGTGACGAGTAAATAAATAAATAAATAATAAGTAAATAAATAGTAAGTAATAAGTAAATAATTAAATAGATGAATGAATAAATAAATAACAAGTAAATGAATGAGTAAGTAATAAGTAAATAAATAGATAGATGAATGAAAAATAATAAATAAATAAATAAATAAATAAATAAATAAATAAATAAATAAATAAGTACAAGGAAATAAAAGAAAAAGTAAATAAATAAATAATAAGTAAATAAATAGTAAGTAAATAAATAACAAATAATGAGCAAATAAATAAGTGACGAGTAAATAAATAAATAAATAATAAGTAAATAAATAGTAAGTAATAAGTAAATAATTAAATAGATGAATGAATAAATAAATAACAAGTAAATGAATGAGTAAGTAATAAGTAAATAAATAAATAGATGAATGAAAAATAATAAATAAATAAATAAATAAATAAATAAATAAATAAATAAATAAATAAATAAATAAGTACAAGGAAATAAAAGAAAAAGTAAATAAATAATAAGTAAATAAATAGTAAGTAAATAAATAACAAATAATGAGCAAATAAATGACGAGTAAATAAATAAATAAATAATAAGTAAATAAATAGTAAGTAATAAGTAAATAAATAAATAGATGAATGAATAGATAAATAACGAGTAAATAAATAAGTAAATAATTAGTAAATGAATGAGTAAGCAATAAGTAAATAAATAAATAGATGAATGAATAAATAAATAACGAGTAAATAAATAAATCATATGTTTTTATTTCAAACATATATTCATCCATAGAATTACCAACCAACTTAGGAGACACAATTCTGTTATCAAGTATTTGTCCCTGTCAATTACAAATTTTTTAATATGTTACTCCCTGTGTAATATCAAAATATTAAATTTTATTTGTGAAATTCTATTATATTTGCTATAAATTGTTTAACATTAATATTGACCCCTTTGGACACTAATTTTATTGCACTTGGATAAAATCTATTTATATTATGTTCTCCATTCTTCTTGTTGAATATTTTCATTTCTGCCTTATTCCTGTTAATCCTCCAGCTGCTCCACCAAGTGAATCGGTTACGGGTCCCGTGATGCCCAGCGCATCCAGTAGGCTCATAGCAAGGCGTCCTGCATCTGCAGGTATACCAACTAAAGGTTTTGTGACATTCATGAATGTTTCAATTGTACTCGGAGACTGGGGTGCAGAAGTAGAGCTGAGACGAGATGTTATGGCACCAACCTGCGCGAAGTTTTAAATTGCCGGCCAGCAGGGTAGAGGAGTGGGGGTTGTTTGGATTACGGTTCTCAAGCTCAGAGCGGCAGGCATATGCGTTTCATCTCTTTCTAAAAACATTCGTCTTAAGGTGCGTACACACTTAGCGAACGAACAACGAACGAACGACAAACGATTGCATTCGTTGATTGAAATCGGTACGTGTGTACGTCGCAGCAAAGGCAAACCGATCGCTTGGTTTGCCTTCGGAAGTGATCCGTCGCTTGTCGGTACATCAAAGGAAGTTGGTATTCGTTGTGGACGGGATTTGCCACTAGCTTGTAGTTCGTAGCAGAACGCAGCGCTTAGTTCAATTTCACTAACAGGATGTCGAAACTGGAGTGGACGGAAGACGCTGTTATAAATCTCATTAATGCATATAGGGAGCAGGAAACTTCATGGAATCCCAAGTATCCTACTTACCACAATAAAATAAGAAAACATGATGTTTGGGAACCTATTGGGAAGATGTTTAGCTGCAAGATAGGCGAGTCAAACACGTGCAAAATTTGAAAATTATTTTTGTTTATTTATTTTCAGTGGATATATGTTTTTTGTTTATTGTAGGGAGCAGAAGTCAAAAAGAAAATTGAATCCCTACTGACATCATTCTGGAGTGAAAGACAGAATTCCATAAAAAGTTCTGGAATGGGGAGTGATGAAGTGTACGAGTCAACTTGGTTCGCGTATAAACATATGTCGTTCCTTTTGGACAAATTCACGCCCAGAAAAAACAAAGTTCCAACCTTGTGCACACAAAATAAATTATTGGCATTGAAAAGTGTCTTTTCGTAAGCATGATGCGCATACGACAAACACAGACAAATCTCTCTTTTTAATATTTTAAGATAATTATTGTCAGTGAGGTATCCGTGTACTGAAACTTTCCCCTGGGGCCTATTTCATAAAAGTAATATTACTAAAAAGGTAATAACATTAAGTAATATTATTACTGTTCTGTTTCATAAAAGTAATATTTAATAATATTATTTATTACTGTAAACGCTCATATTATTACTAAAATAAATAATAATATTACTAAAGTGTTTCATAAAGCAGCAAAGAAAATTAAATGGGTTAGATTTTGAAGATAAAACCATGAAACCATTTGAAATGGATAATTCTGACTCAAATAGTGATGAAGAGGGAGTGTTTGTCCGACGTCCAAGAAATTTTAGACAACGAATATCCTACAACCATATGCAAGAAAGTTACGAATATAATGAAATAGTTGACCTTTCAATTCGAGAATTTTTCGCAAAAAACTCTGTTCCTTCAAGTTATTTTCACGTCTTTTCCCCATTTTAAAAAGCATAAGAGACAAAATGAATGACTAACAAAGTCCCTCTCCATACTTACAAATACTTACAAACTGTCATAGGCGTCAATGTAGGTGGACCGGGCTGAAATTGAAAACTATCTTATCTAATTGTAAAAGAGGAACAATTGGAAAGGATGAAACCTAAATTAAATTCAATTACAGTATAGAACTGTTAGAAAGTAATTACTGTATATTTTACATTATTTTATGTTATTTGAATGATTGAACTTAACGTTTTTCCCTCCTTTCTCGTCATTTTTTAAATTATAATAATTGTTCAGAAATATATGCCTATGGGACATCTACATAACAAAATACAGTAATATTAATATTTTCTGTACCTATTGAAATGTTTTTTCAGTGTATACTTGTGACAACCTGAATCTATATACTCTTCACTAATTAACATTGTGAAGATCTTGGTGAGCCAAAATCTTTTGCAGACATATATCAACAAGTAGATCTATTACAAAATATGTGGACTACTTTAAACCACCCCTATTGAGGGCATAAACTAAAATTAACTTACGAGATTTATAGGTACCGTATCCACAATTCCACATCACAATCTCTAATTAGAACATATGTATTTGCATTTTGTATAGTTAGGTAACTTCTTGAAAATACTACTTACAACATAATCAGCAATAAAAACCCATTAAGACAATTTCAGTATTTTTATTAATTTCGTCATAACATTAATCTTCTACAACATCCACACCTTCAAACTCAAACACTATATTTTCTAGGAACGACTTCACCGCGTAAGTACTTATGTCGTTATTGCATTACTTATTTATTTTTGGTAAAAGAGTAATTTTTATGTGTATTTATTTACGCTTGCACCAATAATTTTTAAGCCTTTTTATATAAGTACTTGCGCAGTATTCCGAATTATAACGGAACTTGAAATATCTTACATAAGACGCTTTGCAGGGTCCACTAACCCTGTCGTTAACACTGTCCTTAAGGCTGGTACAATATTGTCATCAAAAGTTTTCACTGCTTAACATTTTCATATGGTACTTCTTTAGATAACGAGGTCCAATTTTTACACACGCGCGCGCGCACACACACGCTTCTGTCACTGATACACTGTTTTTGGAATTGCAAACTTTACAACAGCAGAGACGTGAACAATTAGGAATGATAAATATCTGTTCACAATATTTTAGATTTATCATATTGTTTCTTTTACTCGTAAATCAACTGAATCAAATAACAGAAACAATAACTTCGAGTTGCAGTGATTTACAATCTTATCTGAAATAAATTGTCTCCCAAACCTTCACACATGTTACGATTTACTCTGTTGTTGCTATTAAAGATAGTACTTCAAAACTTATTTCATTCAACAACTGTTAACAGAGAGAATAATATAAATAGCTGTAGAGTGCAGACCAACTTGGTTATGTTTGTCAGCCTTAACCTCAAATCATCTGGATACTGTACGTATTTTATGACTCGTGCAAAACGTTTATGAAACAGAATTTAGTCGGTTAATAAAATTGTTTTCATGACTGCAATACTATTAATTAATATTATTACTGTGTTTATGAAACAGGCCTGCACTTGCTATAATTATATTTTCGTCTGCCTTTATAGCGGATAATCAGCGAATGTGAATGTTTTCTGACAATTTGCTGATGATTTGTACGTCGCTTCAAACAGCGAACGAACAACGAAGTTTTGCTTCATCATTCGTTCGTTGTTCGTTCGCTAAGTGTGTACGCACCTTTACCTTTAGTATCACCACTTCCCTACTCAAGAGTCCGAAGGTACCTAATGGAATTACGTCCGCTATTCCATCTTTATATTCTTATTCTTCGTCCGAATCAGACGACTGATCTGTGCTGGAATCAGATGTCCCTAAGTTTATGGAAATGTTCTCCAAAATACTGTCCATCACGTGCTCTCTTTCAATGCAATTGTTCTCTACTTTCTTCACATAATCATACACTGATATCCATTTTTGGAAGAAGCGATTGCAGAGTCGGCCTCTGCTTATGTGTAGCGTAGAAATTATAGACGAGTCTTCTTAGGACTTCCTCATCAAAACTGTCTACAGCTGCAACAATCTTCTTCTTCGGCTGTGATTTTTCCGGACTGGAAAAAGATTTGCTGTTCCTGCCTCAATGTTTTTCCCTTCTTTCCTGATTCTTGCCAAAGTTCGCTTTGAAATACCAGTGGCAGCCAGTACTCTTGCACACACGCTTTTCAATGGAATTGGTATTCCGTTTACAGCCTCTTCTGACATGAATTTCCATACATTGTATGCTATTTCATGTCCTTGACTATGAACTACTCTATGATTTCACACCTTAGACAATGCCATAATGAGGCGCTCAGAAGGACAATGTTTTCAGTATTAGTAATAGCGGTAGTAGCAGAACGATGTGAACACTCGGAATGCTAGTAACCAACTAACCCAACACCCCTCCAGAGGGCGAGTCCAAGCAAACGAACTAAAATGCGTTCCTCGCGCCGGTGCCATAACTTCTCGTCCGGGCTCTAGGTGTGGGATCCGTTGGGGCACCCTCCACTTCCTCTACCCTGATCGCGAAGAAATTCTTCTTTCCTATGAAGATTTCGGTGCGAGTGTCGAAGCTGCAGTACTTCCACCTTTTCCAAGGGATTCACAGGCGCCGCCTATTCCATTCAAAGCCTTTGACACTGTATTGAAAACAGTGGTTATGATATTTAAAGGTAATTGAGCTACACCTTTCATGAAATTAAGTCCTGTTTCAATTATACTCGGAGATTGGGACGCAGAAGTAGGCGTGGGATCCTTTGGGGCACCCTCCACCTCTTGTACCCCAACTGTTATGACTCGTACACCCTCAGAGTTGCTCAGGATGGCTTGACCTTGGCTGGGTCTGCCTTCTTCTTGGAGCTCTTCGCTCTCGTCTTGGAGATCGCAGGGTCGAGGTGGTTATACGGCATGTCACACCATAAATAAATAATAAGTAAATGAATGAGTAAGTAATAAGTAAATAAATAAATAGATGAATGAATGAATAAATAACGAGTAAATAAATAAATAAATAAATAATAAGTAAATGAATGAGTAAGTAATAAGTAAATAAATAAATAGATGAATGAATAAATAAATAACGAGTAAATAAATAAATAAATGAACAATATGTAAATGAATGAGTAAGTAATAAGTAAATAAATAAATAGATGAATGAATAAATAAATAACGAGTAAATAAATAAATAAATAATAAGTAAATGAATGAGTAAGTAATAAGTAAATAAATAAATAGATGAATGAATAAATAAAAAACGAGTAAATAAATAAATAAATAATAAGTAAATGAATGAGTAAGTAATAAGTAAATAAATAGATGAATGAATAAATAAATAACGAGTAAATAAATAAATAAATAATAAGTAAATGAATGAGTAAGTAATAAGTAAATAAATAAATAGATGAATGAATAAATAAATAACGAGTAAATAAATAAATAAATAATAAGTAAATGAATGAGTAAGTAATAAGTAAATAAATAAATAGATGAATGAATAAATAAATAACGAGTAAATAAATAAATAAATAATAAGTAAATGAATGAGTAAGTAATAAGTAAATAAATAAATAGATGAATGAATAAATAAATAACGAGTAAATAAATAAATAATAAGTAAATGAATGAGTAAGTAATAAGTAAATAAAGAAATAGATGAATGAATAAATAAATAACGAGTAAATAAATAAATAATAAGTAAATGAATGAGTAAGTAATAAGTAAATAAATAAATAGATGAATGAATAAATAAATAACGAGTAAATAAATAAATAAATAAATAATAAGTAAATGAATGAGTAAGTAATAAGTAAATAAGTAAATAGATGAATGAATAAATAAATAACGAGTAAATAAATAAATAAATAATAAGTAAATGAATGAGTAAGTAATAAGTAAATAAATAAATAGATGAATGAATAAAAAAATAACGAGTAAATAAATAAATAAATAAGTAAATGAATGAGTAAGTAATAAGTAAATAAGTAAATAGATGAATGAATAAATAAATAACGAGTAAATAAATAAATAAATAAATAATAAGTAAATGAATGAGTAAGTAATAAGTAAATAAATAAATAGATGAATGAATAAATAAATAACGAGTAAATAAATAAATAAATGAACAATATGTAAATGAATGAGTAAGTAATAAGTAAATAAATAAATAGATGAATGAATAAATAAATAACGAGTAAATAAATAAATAATAAGTAAATGAGTGAGTAATAAGTAAATAAATAAATAGATGAATGAATAAATAAATAACGAGTAAATAAATAAATAATAAGTAAATGAATGAGTAAGTAATAAGTAAATAAATAAATAGATGAATGAATAAATAAATAACGAATAAACAAATAAATAATAAGTAAATGAATGAGTAAGTAATAAGTAAATAAATAAATAGATGAATGAATAAAAAAATAACGAGTAAATAAATAAATAAATAAGTAAATGAATGAGTAAGTAATAAGTAAATAAATAAATAGATGAATGAATAAATAAATAACGAGTAAATAAATAAATAAATAATAAGTAAATGAATGAGTAAGTAATAAGTAAATAAATAAATAGATCAATGAATAAATATATAACGAGTAAATAAATGAATGAATAAATAAATAAATAAGTAAATAAATAAATAAGTAGAAGGAAATAAATGAAAAAGTAAATAAATAAATAAATAAATAGTAAGTAAATAAATAAGTAACAAATAAGTAAATGAATGAGTAAGTAATAAATAAATAAATAAATAAATAAATAAATAAATAAATAAATAAATAAATAAATAAATAAATAACAAGTAAGTGAATGAAAAAATAAGTAAATACACAAGTAAATAAAAAATAAAGACGTATGTATGTCTGTAGGTATTTATAATTTTAATGATACACAGAGTCGCTATAAATCAAAGCAAGAAACAACCAGCGTCGTAAAACAAGACGAAGAATGTCGAGGTAAGGACATAAATGGGTGTTAGATGTAAAATGCAATCTATTAGAAAACGATGCCGTGTGCTTGGTGCACTTATTGGGAGAAGAAACACACTTGGAATCCATCATGCCGTCCCCTGGCAATGAGAGTATGAAAAACTGGTCCTGCGAAACTATGCAGATCCCAAAAAGGATAAAACAGTTGACTTCACTTCCCGTTGTACAGCGATAATGAGTTTTATGGCGGCAATTTCGCCAACCGCGATTATTTCGCAAGGTCGGAGCTGGACTTGTATGGCCAAAGTCGAGACGGAGCTAGAGCCGATTTCCTTTAATTAGCATGCAGCATCTGAAGAACAAACACAGAGCACCCCACCCACAGACTGTCTCCACGGTCACGTTTTCAAACAGTCGCCATTTTATTATTTTAAATTCTATTTACACTGCTCCTACCTCCAGGCTTTATTTTTCGCCTCCACTTTAAGACATATTCTTCTATGACTTAGCAAAATAGACTTCATTTCGAAAAACGTTTTATTACAGATCTCAACTCTCAAAGCCACAACAGTTAATAAGTAATTCTGTCTCGTCATTATGTAATATCACCAGAACTGAAGATGAAGACGTAACTACAATCCAGTCTTCCATATTGTTTTATTAGAGTTAAGAGAAAAACTGAACTCCAGGAAAAAAGAGAAATTTATTCCATCATCAATTAAAGAACTTTTGCCATCTTTAAAAGAAGGCTGGTTCTCAGTCAATAAATTGGTATTAAATTGTAATAATTCAATTTAAATCCTGTCCAAATTCAACGTCGCAAATTTCTAGCGCCATAATTAACAATAGATCCCTATTAGAAACAACAACAACCAAATCTCTTGGCTTAAAAATCGATAATGTGTTCAATTGGAAAAATCATATTAAAGAAAATACCCCCAAACTAAATTCAGCTTGTTTTGCTATCAGATCTATGCAAGATATAGTAAATATCAATACCTTAAAAACAATATACTTTGCATACTTCCACTCGGTAATGAGTTTTGGAATAATATTCTGGGGAAATTCCACAGATAGTAACAGTATATTCCTATTACAAAAACGAGTAATTAGAATACTAGTAGGTGCCAAATCTAGGGAGTCGTGTAGGACTATTTTCAAAAAACTACAAATAATGGCCATGGCTTGTCAGTATACCTTTTCATTAATAATCTTCCTCGTATGTAATCGTGAAAACTTTGTAACTAATTCAACAGTTCATATCATAAATACACGTCAAAAAATGACTTTCATACTCCTTCGGCAAGTTTATCGTGCTATC
Source organism: Periplaneta americana (assembly GCF_040183065.1). Lineage (NCBI taxonomy): Eukaryota > Metazoa > Arthropoda > Insecta > Blattodea > Blattidae > Periplaneta > Periplaneta americana. The sequence goes on along the minus strand of NC_091132.1, from coordinate 183,854,015 downwards.
AAAAAGAGTGCGTTATGTGGCAGTAAAAATTTTTAATAGCCTCCTTATCGAGATAAAAAATGAAACTCAAAATATAAGATTATTTAGGGCCAAATTAAAGAAGTACCTAATTTCTCACGCCTTCTATTCTGTAGGTGAATTCATGACATTCAATAACACTTCATGAAATTGATACTAAAACTATGTGTTGTACTAGTAGACTATATCGTAAATATTTCATCTAGACTGTGACTATAAATTAAGACTTTATAATAGTATTAAGTTTTTTGACTTGTTCCATATTCTAGCTGTAAGAAATGTATTAATACCATGGAATGTTAATAAATACAATACAATACAATACAATACAATACAATACAATACAATACAATATAATACAATACAATATAATACAATACAATATAATACAATACAATATAATACAATATAATACAATATAATACAATACAATACAATACAATATAATACAATACAATACAATACAATACAATACAATTCCACAACTAAAATCTCAGTATCTGTTGGGAATTTTGAACGTTGTTGAATATTCCAGTCCCTGTGTTATTCATTTATAAGATAAGATATCTATAGAATGTATACTGCTGGGATCTCCTTCAGAAAGAAAAAGATTTGAAGAGGCAATCCATTATTTGTATTGGGGTTATTCTCAGGACAAACTCATTGCATGTACGACACTAGGCTATATTCATCTTTGAGCAATACATAGCAATAGCGATGATTGATTGTGATAGTGAATACAGTCAGAGAAAATGAAATTATGATAATTATTGCAATTTTACATTAATCCTACATTCTTTTATATACTGACAGTTGGGAACTCGCCTAAGTCACCCTACTGTATCTTCAGGGTTCAAAGTAATGATGAAAATATGGGAATTTTATGCATAATGGACCTGTCTTAGCAGTCTATGTGAAAGCAATTACGTCCCATCGCACGCACATAGGTTGTGCCATTTTTAACAAGCCTTCCTTTATAACATACCTGCACAAACAGCGCTCAACGAGCGCGCGCGCTCCTTCGGAGCGGGAGAGCCGTGTATACCGTCGCCGAAACGGAGAGGAAGATATGTCAGAATGACATAGACTTGCTATAGGTAGAGGAGAGGGAAACGACCACTCAGTTATCTAGTGGAGTGCAGTGTGTAGACCTATTCTCAGTAACCGTTTCACGTTGCTTACCTACTGCTACAGTACAGTATGGAGGAATCTAAAAGACGGAAAATAACATTCAACATTTAACGATTTACAGCTCGAACTTATTGATCTTCAATGTGACCTAAGGGCTAAAGATAGTTTGAATAATACTACTAGCCTGGTTGAGTTTTACAAGACTAAACATTAGCAATAATATCCACGACTACACAGGCTGGCTGTGAAAATGATTGCTATGTTTGGCTCAACATTTATATTTGTGAGCAACTGTTTTCTATAATCAACTTTAATAAAGGCAGACATCGAACATCTGTAACCGATGTTTCATTATGATCAGTAGGCTACTGTTCCTTTCAGCTGCCAACAGCATAAAACCTCGTTTTGATGTACTCATAAATAAAAATATAATAAAATGATATTGTATATTTAAGTAGGTATAGAATTTCTATTATTTCTGTAAAACAAATATTTCTTTATTAATTAATAATAGTCCAAGATAGTTTTGCAAACACTGAACGGGAATTCATTCCATAAGCACTCTTACTAGTACTGTATTTCGTTTTGTGTATATTTTGTACGAGATCACCCCTTCTTCCAGTCCACCCTTATACAGAGCGCAGCTAATATCTGCATTCCGCTCATGAGCTGTGAGCCGGTTCGGAGAGCGCAAACCTTGTGCAGGCTTGGTTTTAATTTCCGAATGCTTCTGAAGCAAAATTAATGTAATTTTCATTAACAGCACATGACCCTGAACAGTTAAAAGGAAATAATAATAGAAATATAGCAATACATAATTGTGACCTAACTACAGTCTGATCAGTTTGAGCATGGATAATATTAATTTATTATTAAAAGCTATTATGATAGTAGAAAAAATTTCTTGCTGCTTATATTATGATTAAAAGATGGGAGTTTTCATATATGATAATCAACAATGCATAATCTGAAAGGACAAATGAAAATCGTAGATGATTAAAATGGCTACTACAAATCAACAGCGGCACAATGTGTTCTTTGCTATGCTAAATTTGAGAGTGTTAAAAGAGTCTAAAGAGAATTTCGACGTGAGTATCGTGTGCGTAATGTACCTAAATACGATTCCATAATGTTGTGGTATCGAACATTTGTAGAAACAGGTTCTGCGTTAAAAAAAAAAACATGCAGAAGGTCGCAGGCGAAACCCAATACGAGAAGCAGCTATCTCTTGGCTTGGTCCCCAAACTCCCCAAATCTAACTGCTCCTGACTTCTTCGTATGGGGTTTTGTTAAAGACATTGTCTACTCACAGAAACCCAAGAACATTGATGATCTGAGAGTAAAAATTACTCAAGTTTTTCAACAAATCACCCCTTTTATGTTACAACGGACATCACCGTTATGAGTTGTACAGGGTGCGCAATGGGGGTCATGTTGAGCTCTGAGGAATCTCCCATCTTTCAGTGTTGTATGCACAAAGTTTAAACAAATAAAGTTCAGTAGTAAAATATGTTTTACGGTGTTTTTATTTTATCCATACCCAAACGGATCACCCTGTACTTTCTAATGGTATAGCCACACGAGTTGAATATTTAGGTATTATTATTATTATTATTATTATTATTATTATTATTATTATTATTATTATTATTATTATTTCGTAGTCTCTTAAAAATGAAACTATGAATTGCAGAAATACCACATATCCATTTTATTAAATTTTCCAGGAGACACGAACTTCAAAAGCAGATGGTGTTTTGAAATGTCTATTTCTTTTTATTAAAAAATAATAATAACATTTTTCTTTGGCATACATGAACTTGAATGTTTTTCTTTAGTATTTTACTGGAAAAAATTTGAGTTTCCTGGACATGAGCGGTTTCTACAGTTCATGACTGGTAATAATTATTTTATTACTTTTAACACAATTTCTAGGTGATGGAAACGGAGAAGGATAATTCTCTTTTTAAACTACTTTATATGTACATTTAAGCCATGAAATTGAAAAGAGTACACAAATATACAAAAATGGAAAATTATATGATTGACATATTTAATTCGTAAAATTCTTTTAGGCCAATAAAAACAACAACGGAAAGTAATCTGAAAAATTGTTTGGTTTCTAAAACACTCCACAAGTCCCGAACTTGTGATTCTACAATTCACTGCAACTTATGCCGCTGTGAAATATACACTGATCACTGGACGTGTGACATTTCTGCGCCACTTGAAAGTCCCATGTATGAATATTACAGCCATATGAAAAACTGAATTTGATAAAAACTGTTAACTTGTAGGGTCTCTGCAATTCACGATTAAATGAGTGTTGATAGTCATTTGACAATATTGTGAAAATTGTACAAGTCAGAAAACTTTGAAAGTTGAGCACCGAATTTACTTTTTATTTTTTATTTATTGTATAGATTGCTAGTAAGATTTAAGCTGTATTTACAAAGATTTTATAATATGCTTATTGTAATAATGTATTTATTTTATTATTTTATTTATTATTTATTTATTTAACCTGGTAGAGATAAGGCCTTCTCTTCCCCTCTGTCAGGGGATTACAACTACAATATTAAGAATACAATTACAATTATAATTACAATTAATATTAAATTTACAAATACAATAAAAATCAAAGTACTAAAAGATTAACAGACTAATAAAAGCTAGTCAGTTCATTGTAAAAATTAAGAAGAGAGAAATGTTTTTTTTTTCTATTAACTAAGTAAAAATTAAACCTACTCTACGCAGTAAGAAAATGCTTAATAAGTTTGCTTTTGAACGCTACTAAATTCCGACAGTCTCTGATGTCACTGGGTAGGGTATTCCACAAGCGCGAGAGCGAGATTGTGTATGATGATGAATACGATGATGTCTTATGTGTTGGTATGGCTAGTATGCGGCTATTTTGAGATTATATGATGACAGGTAACTGAAACGGGAGGCAAGGTAGGTAGGTGTAGAAGTGTGAAGGACTTGGAAAAGGAGAACAAGAGAATGAAAATTTCTACATTCGTTAAGCCGTAGCCAGTTTAGAGTTTGGGAGGATGGGGTAATGTGATCAGTGCGACGGACATCGCAGATGAAGCGAACACAAGAATTATGAACACGTTGTAATCTTTGCGACTGGTTGACATTGAGGTCAGTCAGTAGAGAATCACAATAATCGAAGTGGGGCATTACTAGTGTTTCCACTAGTATTTTCTTGAGTGATAGCGGGAGGAATTTTCGAATTGTGTTTAAGGAATGTAGTATGGAAAGCACTTTTTTGATAATATGGGTTACTTGGTAATTCCAGATGTATAGAATATTTTTAATAAATAAAGAATAATTTTAAAGTGATATTAATATAATTTAATGAAATCAAATCGAAAATAAAAAAGAAAAGTATTCTCTTGTTCTAGCGCCATCGAATGAGCAGAATTCGTGTTCGAGGGCAGTTAGGTGATTTTAATAGAATACCAATATTGTAGTAACTATATGACGAAAAATATAGGCTGGTGTATAATAATTAATAAGTCTGAAATAAACAAATTAAACAAAAAACCTGACTTAGGAAAAAGTTAACAAAAGATGTATATAAATAAATGCCATATTTTTTCATGTAATGCCGAATACTTGATTGCATACGAAGACAGTCATGTAGGCCAATTTACAGCCAGAATCGTTGCCCAGGGTGCGTCATAAGAGGCTGGTCTACGCTACATCCGCGATCAGATGAGATGAGATATTGATGGAGATTTGTTGGGGTGCCACAGGGGAACCAGAACTCCTCGAAAAAACTCTTTGTCATCTGGATCATGAACTTGCCCAATACAAGTTATTATTATTATTATTATTATTATTATTATTATTATTATTATTATTATTATTATTATTATTATTATTATTATTACTATTATTATTATTATTTTATTATTATTATTTCGTTTCCAACTCTTGTCCTTTGTAAGCAGTCGTGTTCTGTGTTTGTAGAGACTTTTTAATAAGATGTCCTTCCAACAGGTTACTAGCCTGGAGGAAGTAAGTCCAGTGGTGGGGTTGCCACCTATAGCCCCTGGACAGGCATGAGAGTACAGCATTCACTTTTAGGAAAGGAACCAGTCCGTAGCAAAATTTTCATCAATAATAAGATCATCGAACAAGTTAAAAATTTTAGTTATCTCGGTTACCAAATTTCATATGAAGAAGAAAAGGATTTGAATGAGAAAATTATTAAGTTCAACAGAGCAATGGGGATAATTAATCAGATATTCAAACCAACCTTAGTACAAAAACACACGCGCACCAGAATTTATAAAACATTGGCCAGACCTATACTCTGTTTTGGTAGTGAAGCTTGGACGATTCGTAATATTGATTCACAAAGATTAACGGCGGCAGAAATGAGTTACAGCGGGATACACGAGAATGGATCACATTAGAAATTTTGACATTATAAAAGAACTGCAGATTGAACCGATTACGGAATACCTACAGAAATACAGACAAAACTGGAGATCACGTGTCATCAGAATGCCTCGTTTTAGAATTCCACGCCAAATTTTAAATTACCATCCTGTGGGCAAGAGATCCTTGAGCAGACCGTTCGAGCGTTGGCAAGAGACCGTAACGGGCCACTAGGCCCAATACATGCAAGGATGATGATGATGATTATTATTATTATTAGTCGTATTATTATTATTATTATTATTATTATTATTACAACTTACTTACAGATGACTTTTGGAGAACCCGGAGGTTCATTGCCGCCCTCACATAAGCCCGCCATCTGTGCCTATCGTGAGCAATATTAATCCAGTCTCTATCATCATATCCCACCTCCCTTAAATCCATTTTAATATTATCTCCCGTCTACGTCTCGACCTCCCCAAAAGTATTTTTCCTTCCAGCCTCCCAACTAACACTCTATACGAATTTCTGGATTCGCCCATACGTGCTACATGCTCTGCCCATCTCAAACGTCTAGATTTAACGTTCCTAATTATGTCAGGTGAAGAATACAATGCGTGCAGTTCTGCGTTGTGTAACTTTCTCCATTCTCCTGTAACTTCATTCCTCTTAGCCCCAAATATTTTCCTAAGCACCTTATTCTCAAATACCCTTAAACTATGTTCCTCTCTCAGAGTGAGAGTCCAAGTTTCACAACCATAAAGAACAACCGGTAATATAACTGTTTTATAAATTCTAACTTTCAGATTTTTTGACAGCAGACTAGATGACAAAAGCTTGTCAACCGAATAATAACACGCATTTCCCATATTTATTCTGCGTTTAATTTCCTCAAGAGTGTCATTTATATTTGTTACTGTAGCTCCAAGTTATTTGAATTTATTATGTTAACATGTAAAATTCTCTTCATATTAAAGTAACACAGTTTTCTAATTATTTCTGCAACATATTATGCAACAAGAAATAAACAAAACTTATAACACAATACACTAAATAAAGCTTAGCAATGATAAGTAATAAAACTAACTAACTTACTGGCTTTTAAGGAACCCGGAGGTTCATTGCTGCCCTCACATAAGCCCGCCATCGGTCCCTATCCTGAGCAAGATTAATCCAGTCTCTACCATCATATCCTACCTCCCTCAAATCCATTTTAATATTATCTTCCCATCTACGTCTCGACTTCCCTAAAAGTCTTTTTCCTTCAAGCCTCCCAACTAACACTCTATATGCATTTCAGGATTCGCTCATACGTGCTACATGGTCTGCCCATCTCAAACGTCTGGATTTAACGTTCCTAATTATGTCAGGTGAAGAATACAATGCATGCAGTTCTGTGTTGTGTAACTTTCTCCATTCTCCTGTAACTTCATCCCTCTTAGCCCCAAATATTATTATTATTATTATTATTATTATTATTATTATTATTATTATTATTGTTGTTGTTATTTTTAGTGGTGACAGACTTATTGCGTCAAATTAAAGGTGTTTACATCAGAAACGAGAGGAATGTCGCTTGCCTGCCAAATCAAGAAGGCCAGGTGCTTTCGCAGCATTCCGATGGCAGCTATTGCTGACCAGGTGCGACAAATCAAGGTGCCAGCGCTTCATCTATTTTAATTCGGCCGACTCTGCCAACCATGCCTAGAATTCGGCGTCACTTCTATCGGTATCTGAAGGGAGGACTGTGAGAATCTGCGACCAGGATTTACGGCAAAGCGATACTTCGGGTCGAAGGCCATAACGATTTTCTGAAGCTTTTTTGGAAACTCGTATCGCACGCAGCAAACTGAAAGTTTTGGCCAAATTGTTTCTCAAGAAATTCCGGACAGGCCCTTCTGGAATAAATTTTCACTAAGTAGTTTGAGATTTTATCGACGTGATTTTGCTAGTTGCTGCTTAAAGTAAGGTCACCAGACGTCCCCGTTTCCCGGGGGACAGTCCCCGAATTTTTCTTTTCGTCCCCACACAAAATTCGTCCCAGGAATGCGCTGAATTTAAGAATATGCCCTCAGGTATTTCAATACATTCAGTGTTAATTATTAATATGGTTTAATGGTCCTGGCACATTACTGTGGAAGATTTTTCATGATGATATAACCGGAACTGAGTCGAGTCTTTCATATTGTTTTATTAGGATTGAGAGAAAAAGTAAACTCCAGGAAAAAAGAGAAATTTATTCCATTATCAATTAACCCAGATTAGCCTACCGTTCTTTGTGTAGGACACTTTCATTTAGAAGTACCTCTATTTTTTCATTATTCCTGTACATAAATTAGGTATCTGTGTTGTGTGCTCATTTCCCACATGTAGGGGAAAAGTGGGTACAGTAAGACAGGGCGAACAGTGAGACATTTTTTATTAGATAGTAAATTTTAATATTGAGATGTTGGTAACAGTGGAGTTGTACGTTGCATGAGTAAAGTAACAGTATTTTCATACTCGATTTGATTCTAGTTATAAAGGCGAATGATAAAGAAATAATTCGTAATTTTTCACTCTAGAAGTAAAATTTTGGCTTGTGTTTAATGAAGGTTATATCGAATATAAAAATGAGATATAAATATGAATCTCTTGTTACCTAATACTATGGTGTTTGAGATTATGTTTGGCAAGGTTTCGTCTTTCTTGTTTTAATTTTGAAGTGATGGCGTCATTTTTAAATGAACTATGCGTAAAGGGAACAGTGAGACATGCCATTGAAGGGTACACTGAGACGTCTCACTGTTCCCATTACCAATGATTTGCAAAAATAAACTGTAATTATATTACATTTACCAGTAACTAACATTAAAAATGAACATACTAGTAACCAATTTAGGAACCATAGCTTAAAATAATGAATACATTACACTTTAATGGTTCCTTAAATAACAAATTATTCACAAAATTTAAGAAAATATTAAAAAATAATAAAGAATTAAATTAAATTCTTATAATGATAAGCTTTGTTGTCACCAAAAATTTATTTTATTTTTTTCGCAACAGTTTGAAAAGTCATGAAAAATTCACTTTTCCAAATGTTCCAGATGTTTCAATTGTTTCGAAGTCAGACATCAAAATGATTCTAAATAAGCCTACAGAACATGACAAGGTAAAGAGACAGCAAGCTTTCCTTTCTTTTGAAATAAATGTAAATCATTTCAATGCCCGTTAATAGACACTGTGGTGTCTCACTGTACCCTCCTGAATGGGAACAGTGAGACATTTGCATTTTTTGACAAACACGTATTGTATATTATGTCCTTTATCTATTAACATTTTTGTTTATGTATTAGGGGAGAGTTGCGTAATTTGTACCGTTGCCTAAATTGTACCACCGTCTTGAAAATTAGTTCCTTGATAAGTGTTGTCATCTACGTCAAACATTGTGAACTACATCTACAAACATGCAATTTTATGAAAGACGAAGCCTGTGGTTTGTGTTGTGCAGACGTGATATAAAAAACTTGTTTTAGGTAGTTTCAATCTAGTTTTTGCGCTATCTGGCTACAACAATTATTTCCGAAAGGCAAGTGGAAGTCCACAATGCTATATATTATTTAAAACTACATTTATATATTGTAATTTTCATTAAGTTACAGACTTCTGTTAGTAACCGTTAAGCAGCAAGAATTTAACAAAGAAAACATGGCGAGGTTGCGTATTTTGTACCGGCTTCAGTTTCCTATAATGTACCGGTACAATATAGGGAACTTTCATTATAAATGTTTGAAATTATAGTGACGTATGAAGAAAAACATACCTAATTTAATTCAGCAATTATAATTTATTAACTTCTAATCATTTTAATATGAATATAATACTGTAAGTTTTATTTTTAGGAAATAAAACACATTCAATTCTGAATTTAAAGACGTTCATTACAAATAATAAAACTTATTGTGACAAAAATAGCATAAACACAATAAATTGTGCACTTAGAAATTAATGGAATAATTTTCACATTTCATGTTCTGGCGTTTTTAAGTTTCTTCCTTTGTAACAAATTATAATTGCATTTTACACTAATTCCAGAATGGCAAAATTCTTGCTGTTGCTGCATATATGAATGACGATCATGGAGAAAATGAATGTGCCCGAATGTACAATGTGCCTAAGTCTACAATACTAAGACATGCGAAAAACAAAAACGTAATTGCTAAGGGAGATGTGAAATCGTTAGGAAGAACCACAGTATTTTCGGCAGAAATTGAAAATGAACTTGAATATCGCATTCTAAAGTTTGAATAAATGATGTTTGGATCAACTCCAACAGATTTTAGGAAACTTGCTTTTGATGTAGCTCAGAGAAATGGACTGCCACTTAATTTCAATCGTGAAAAGGACCAAGCATTGAAGAAATGGTATTATGCACAGCCTATCTGAAGAGACATCCCAAATTGTGTTGTCAGACATAGGCAACATCCATGGCTCGAGCGAAAGGGTTCAACAAGGAACGTGTCTATGAATTATTCGATCTGCTGGAAAATATTAGTGAAAGATACAAATTGGAATCCACGAGAATTTTCAATGTGGACGAAAGTGGCTTCTCCACAGTACAGAAGAAGACGCAGAAAATCGTAGCGAGGAAAGGCGAGAAAGAAGTGGGTGTGATATCGAGCGGAGAAAAAGGAGTGAATACAACGATGTGCCAGTGCATCTGGTCAATATGTTCCTCCCATGATTATGATCTGTCTGTCGGTGCTCCACCGGTCATTATTATTGCAGTTTTAGAAACTGGCTACATCAACTCCGAATTCTTTGTCAAATGGATGCAACATTTCATTTCCTCCGTCCATCCTACCAAAGAAAGGCCAGTATTGCTGTTGCTTGATGGACACCATCCACAGCAAGAACTTTGATGCCCTGATGTATGTGGTACAATTTAGGAAACCAGTTGCCTAATTTGTACTCATTGCAGACATTTAGAAAACTGAACGTAATGGCTTTATGTTAACGTGAAGTAAACTTTTCTTTTTAGGAAAATCCTCCCCACATACCAGGAATTAAGATGTCGCTATTGAAATGATTCAACATTTGTCAGTTAAAATTAGAAAAAATGAAATGTGTAAAATGGTACAAATAAGGCAACTCTCCCCTATTATACTCCATGTTTTAATGTCTATTTCTATTGCACTTGATTTTAAAAATACTTGAATTATCACTTGCATACATATGTCTTAATATTTTGTGTCTCACTGTACCCACTACTCCCCTAGTACTTAGTCCTTACTATACAGTATATTCATATAGGCCTACGAATCACACACTTAAAAATTTGTCCGAACTAAGCTAGTCTCTACACCAGAAAAAAAAACTTGTATCACGGCCGGTTACTCGTTCATAGAGGTTAGTGAGACCCGCTGCGATGGACTACTGCCCGCGGGTTTGGACGGGGAGGGCCCAGGTAAAGTAAACGGTAGTACGGTACGCCTGGATATTGACGGAAAAGATAGATGCACCGTAATGTAGGACCAGTTTGATTAATTTTGTACATGCATTACCAATTTATTTTACATTTTACGCATTTATTATGATAATATACACTAAGATAATATACCTAGAACTTTTTTCATAATAATCAATCAATTCATCGCAGAGTTATGTCATGTTATTCTTGCAGCTGCACATACAGTAAAATTTGCCATTCAGTGGAAATTTTGGTCATATCTGGGTTAAGCAACTTTTGCAACGGTTAGCGCGTCTGGCCGCAAAACCAGGTGGTCTGGGTTCGATTCCCGGTCGGGGCAAGTTATCTGGTTGAGTTTTTTACGAAGTTTTCCCTCAACCCAATATGAGCAAATTCTGGGTAACTTTCGATGCTGGACCACGGACTCATTTCACCGGCATTACCACCTTCACTTCATTCAAACGCTAAATAACCTAAGATGTTGATAAAGCGTCGTAAAATAATCTACTAAAAATATTCCACAACTAAATTCTCAGTACCTGTTGCGAATTTTGAACTCTGTTCAATATTCCAGTGCCTATGTTATTCATTCATAAGATAAGATATCTATATAATGAATACTGCTGGACCTCCTTCAGAAAGAGAAACATTTTATGAGGCAGTCCATTATTTGTGTTCAAGTGATGTAGATGGACTTGATCTCGATGAATATAATTTGATAAAATTTAATACTAGCATAAATATGTGACTTCAGAGAAAATATCACAGTACAATGAACAAAAACGCTACATTTTGCTCAAAATATAAATTTTAAAAATTTTATTTCAGAAAATGGCTCCCTTTGCACAACTTCAGAAGTTGCCTTCCTGGAAGTAATGCTTCAGTGGAGAGAGTTCTTCTTCAGTGAACATGATGTGGACATGTAAAAAATTCAGCTTTTCGAGCCTACTTGCTACCTTAACCAACTTCATTCAACATAACCTTACAGAAAATTTTGATAAATTGGGAATCTAGAGAATAGCCGCTTAAAAAATTCACTCTTGTGCAAAAAAAAAAAAAAAAAAAAAACAGTAGTTTTAAGTAGGAAGTAAGTAGAATGAATATTTTTAATATGTAAATAATTAAAATTGCTTAAAAACAATACAAGTGAATGGCAAACTAACAGAAAAGTTAAAAGTGCAGTCTGACCAATTTGGGTATGGATAATAGTTACTTACTGGCTTTTAAGGAACCCGGAGGTTATTGCCGCCCTCACATAAGCCCGCCATTGGTCCCTATCCTGAGCAAGATTAATCCATTCTCCATCATCATATCCCACCTCCCTCAAATCCATTTTAATATTATCTTCCCATCTACGTCTCGGCCTCCCTAAAGGTCTTTTCCCCTCCGGTCTCCCAACTAACACTCTATATGCATTTCTGGATTCGTCCATGCGTGCTACATGCCCGGCCCATCTCAAACGTCTGGATTTAATGTTCCTAATTATGTCAGGTGAAGAATACAATGCATGCAGTTCTGTGTTGTGTAACTTTCTCCATTCTCCTGTAACTTCATCCCTCTTAGCCCCAATTTTATGAATTCTAACTTTCAGATTTTTCGACAGCAGACTGGATGATAAAAGTTTCTAAATATGGATAATATTAATTTATTATTATAAAGCTATTATCATAGTAGGAAAAATTTCTTGCTGGTTATATTATGATTAAAAGATGGGAGTTTCCATATATGGCAATCAACAATGCAAAATCTGAAAGGACAAATGAAAATCGTAGATGATTAAAATGGCTACTACAAATCAACAGCGGGCATAATGTGTTCTTTGCTATGCTAAATTTGAGAGTGTTAAAATAGTTCAAAGGGAATTTCGACGTGAGTATGGTGTGCGTAATGTACCTAAATACGATTCCATAATGTTGTGGTATCGAACATTTGTAGAAACAGATTCTATGTTAAAAAATCATGCAGGAGGTCGCAGGTGAAACCAAGTAGGCCTACAAGAAGCCGCTATCTCTTGTCTTGGTCCCCAAAGTCCCCAGATCTAACCCATCCTGACTTCTTGGTGTAGGATTTTGTTAAAGACTTTGTCTATTCACAGAAACCCAGGAACATTGATGATCTGAGAGTAAAAATTACTCAAGCTTTCCAACAAATAACCCCTCTTATGTTACAACGGACATGGACTGAATTGCATCACCGTTATGAGTTGTGCAGGGTGCACAAAGGGGGTCATGTTGAGCTCTGAGGAATCTCCCATCTTTCAGTGTTGTATGCACAAAGTTTCAACAAATAAAGTTCAGTAGTAAATGTTGTACGGTGTTTTTATTTTATCCATTCCCAAACGGATCACCCTGTAGTTTCTTTCATCTGTCGATCTATGTATATCTGTCCCCGGAAAATGGGAAGAAATGTGATAACCTTAACTTAAAGTCCTGATGACTTCAGTGTCAATGTGCCCATTCGGTCTACTTTCTTCACACCGTAAGGACGGAGTTAATTAACTCTGAGCAGCTAAGTGTTGTTTCCCACATACCTTCTTACCAGCTCTTCCAAACAGCGTGGCCCGAGTGACTGTAACCGATTAGCACGGCCCATTAACTTCATTGATCGTTCCGTGTGAACAACAACAATTCTCTGTCAGCTGCAAGTTGCAGCTTTATTGGGTTGATGTCCACTTACATCAACGTCGATCAGTGTAACCACCGGCCAAAATTGTCACCTAACGCCTAGTTAAGCATTTTTACGGATCATCGACCTCGGTTAGAACTTAAACAGAAGGTTAATCATGGTAAACTCTAACCTTTTATATTAAAGCAGTTAAAGGTCATAACCAGTAATTACTTATTGTCGGACCATCGGATCTGTGCCCCTTCAGCGCTGTCGTCGTTCTTGAAAAAGTTAACGCCTGTACTCACTCCATTCCACCCGCTTCCCTCCCACCACGCCAAACGGCAGGCCACGAACCTTGCCGAATAGGGATGTTGCCAAACTTCCGTCAAAACGGTGTCATAAATAACTGGTCCTCCATGCTACAATATCATTTCTTTCAATCGAGATACATCTTGTGTTTATTACTTACTTACTTACTTACAAATGGCTTTTAGGGAACCCGGAGGTTCATTGCCGCCCTCACATAAGCCCGCCAGCGGTCCCTATCCTGTGCAAGATTAATCCAGTCTCTATCATCATACCCCACCTCCCTCAAATCCATTTTAATATTATCCTCCCATCTACGTCTCGGCCTCCCTAAAGGTCTTTTTCCCTCCGGTCTCCCAACTAACACTCTATATGCATTTCTGGATTCGCCCATACGTGCTACATGCCCTGCCCATCTCAAACGTCTGGATTTTATGTTCCTAATTATGTCAGGTGAAGAATACAATGCGTGCAGTTCTGTGTTGTGTAACTTTCTCCATTCTCCTGTAACTTCATCCAGCTTAGCCCCAAATATTATCCTAAGCACCTTATTCTCAAACACCCTTAACCTATGTTCCTCTCTCAGAGTGAGAGTCCAAGTTTCACAACCCATCTTGTGTTTATACAATTTTTAAACCTAAATCCCTTGTCTCGAATCACTTTCCGCAGTGTTTCTCTCCAACCTTGGAAATTATTGCTTCTCTCGCTGCCTTCAGTAATTTCTTCAATGTCGAAACTTCTTTCTGCACGGTATAAAATTCTTGTATCTTTCTTCTTAAAATATACATCGGTTCATATCATCTACAAAAATTAAAGATTCCCTTGGTCTGTTCTTCCCTGGTGATTCTACCTTTTCATCTCCTGCACAGACTCCCTCTCTCCTGATTTTCTTTATTAGGCGCTCTGACCTGCCTATATAATTACATAACGTGTTGTATTAGTATTAGTTAAGTAAGTCATTTTAATACGTAATCAATTGAAATAAAATAAGCCCCACTTGTGATCGCAGCTGCTCTTTTCGTTGCCTTATTTATAGGAAAGAGATATTGACCTATTTGTTTCTCTTCATCGCAAAATGCTATTACGTACTTGCTTATAATATTTCTTTCGCCACTCCGTGCTACAGTATTCATGTTGAGTTGACAACACTGGACTGCAAGTGCAAATAAACTGTCACGCAAGAAGACTAAAATTGTGAGTAGTGGGGGAGAGAAAGGGAGAGAGATAGAAAAGAGAGAGATGGGAATGCAGGGAGAGAAATGAATTACCGAGGCTGAGAAGGAATTAGGGTTCAGTTAGCATATCTTAGTCAGGGGCACAGATCCGATGGTCCGACAGTAAAATAATTTGGTGACCAGATTCACAGCTGATGATTTCAAAGACGAATCATTGTACTTTGTTCACTTGGATATGGCTAATGGTAAGGGTGAAGTTATTTTAGGGTGAAGAAAGAATTCCTACAAGGAATTAAGCGACAGAAAATTCCAGGAGAGATTTCTTCTATTGATATCTACTGTGTCATTTCTGCTGCAACAAATGGATCACGCAATTACCAGAATCTATGAATCAAAATTCAAATTCAAATTTCAAATTTATTTACTTAATACATTACACTTGAGCTACATTAGGCATTGCAGCCTGAAAGAGCAGGAGCTCGTGCTCGGGCGCAGTTCAGATCAGTTATACAAAATATTTCACAAAATTAAGAGAGTTCATTGAGCACAAAAACATTAATAAATGGTAAAATACATACAGCATGTAATAATAGGGTCTATATACAAATAGAAAATACAAATATTAAAGTATTTATTTTAACTCTTACTTACTTATTTACTGGCTTTTAAGGAACCCGAAGGTTCATTGCCGCCCTCACATAAGCCCGCCATTGGTCCCTATCCTGAGCAAGATTAATCCAATCTCTACCATCATATCCCACCTCCCTCAAATCAATTTTAATATTATCTCCCCATCTACGTCTCGGCCTCCCTAAAGGTCTTTTTCCCTCCGGCCTCCCAACTAACACTCTATATGCATTTCTGGATTCGCCCATACTTGCTACATGCCCTGCCCATCTCATACGTCTGGATTTAATGTTCCTAATTATGTCAGGTGAAGAATACAATGCGTGCAGTTCTGGGTTGTGTAACTTTCTCCATTCTCCTGTAACTTCATCCATCTTAGCCCCAGATATTTTCCTAAGCACCTTATTCTCAAACACCCTTAACCTATGTTCCTCTCTCAAAGTGAGAGTCCAAGTTTCACAACCATAAAGAACAACCGGTAATATAACTGTTTTATAAATTCTTTCAGATTTTTTGACAGCAGACTGGATGACAAAAACTTCTCAACCGAATAATAACAGGCATTTCCCATATTTATTGTGTGTTTAATTTCCTCCCAAGTATCATTTATATTTGTTACTGTTGCTCCAAGATATTTGAACTTCTCCACTTCTTCAAAAGATAAATTTCCAATTTTTATATTTCCATTTCGTACAATATTCTCGTCACGAGACATAATCATATACTGTTTATTTTAACTCAATTAGGATAAAAGATATACAAAATAATTAAACCATTAATCTAATTTGTTTCCTAAGTCTGTGTGTGTTAAGTGTACTAGTTCAGGGTAAGCTGTAATTAATGTATTATATATTTTGGGTCCAACATTTCTGCTGTGTTTTAATCCAGCAGTTGTGTGGCATTTGGGGTGTTTACAAAGAAACTGTAGTTTTGTCTCGTACAGTATTCATGAGGATCAAACTTAAATTTATTGTTATTTTTATGGAAGTAAATCAGCAATGTTTGTTTATAAATTTGTTCTAGATTTGATACACCAAATTCCTGAAAAATTAATTTTGTTATGTAATCTAAAGGTTTATATAGACAAATTTTGATAATTCTTTTTTGGAGCAAATTTAAAGGTTGGAGTGTCGATTTTACCATTCCTCCGCAACCTAATATATCATACTGAACTATTGATTCAAACAGAGCTAAGTACATGGTACGCAGAACATAAACAGGTAAAATAGGAACGTAGAATGGAAAATTTGTGGATTGCTTTACTCAATATGTTACATAGGAAGGAGATATATTTGTCCCATTTTAAATGTTGTTCAATAATAATACATAAATATTTAACTTGTGAGAATATACTCAAGGCGTTACATAAGCAAGAAGATAGGTTACAATAATGTATTGTTATATTTCTATTATTAATTATTTTCATTTGTTCAAGGCCATGTGACGTTAATGAAACTGGTATTAATTTTGTTTCAGAAACGTTCAAAGAAAGTAAGTGAGCATCTAGCCATTCTTTAATAATGTTAATGCCGTTGATAATCCATGTTGAATCTTTCGCACACTACGTTTAACACTTGAATATAAATAATTGATTAAATGGCGATCTTACTCGTGTTAATTATGTAAGCATGTGTGGCTTACAGCTGTTTCGGTGTTCAACCCAAACATAATAGACATCATAAGGAAGACAAAACAAAAACTCAACAAACACAAAAACACACAAAACACAACACAAACACAAGAACACAAGAAATACATCACACTAACATAGGAAAACAAAAACACACACAAGATCGCATCCTCATTCAGAAAACAGAAATACAACATAGCATACAGAACAGAAAACACACTACAAAGACATCTCAACACACAAGCAAACAAATACAACCACACAGGGGTATACAAACTCACATGCAATAGTTGCGACAGTTTCTACATTGGACAGACAGGCAGATCATTCCAAACTCGCTACAAAGAACACATTAAAGCAATAACCAGAGGTCACAATACTTCTACATATGCCGAACACATAACTAATGCTAACCACACATACAATAACATAAATACAGACATGGAAATCCTACACATACAACCCAAAAACCAAAAACTCAACACACTAGAATAATATGAAATATACAGACACACTATAACACACCCTAATCAAATTCTCAACACACAGATCAATTTCAGAAGACACACACTATTTGACACAACTCTTCGTTACATGAACGCACCCACACAACAGGCAGCGAAGTTGAGATAGCGCCGAGATGTAGTAGGCTCTGAGGATGGTGTCGAGTCAAAATTCAAATTCAAATTCAAATTTATTTAAAATTTACATTTGAATTGAAGACATATGAATATATACCCGAAATGAGCATATGCTCGTGCTCGGGTATAGTCCAGTAGTCTACATAAATTTTACAGGGTTCAAATAATAATGATGATGATATAAATAATAATAATAATAATAATAATAATAATAATAATAATAATAATAATAATAGAATAATCGTGGCAGAAATGATACAAAGATTGTAATACAAAATAATTCATTAATAATAATAATAATAATAGTGATAAAACAAAAATATTTACAATAATAAAATAAATACTAAGACGGATAAAATAAAATATAAAACCACTAGCGAGAGTTAACACAACTTAAATAAGCATATAATAACCGGAAAAAATGACGAACTCGAAAATCAACAGAAAAGTTCGTTGTATCGCAGACGACAGTATTGACATTGTGTTGTGCATTAATGGTAGTAGTGGGGAGCTGAAAGTCTACGTAACTGCCGTTCTCTTCGAATCTTCTCGTACAATAATGGGAAGTCAATACTGCAAAAACAAAATGTCTACGAGTCAAACTGTTCATTATTACCAGGATTAATACAAATAATACTGAAATATATTAATCAAGTTTCAGTTATAGATCTCTCCTTTTGTGCAAGAGGTATCATATCAAAATATTTTATGAATGGGGGGGGAAAATATAAATTTGAAGAACTTTCTAGTGACAAGATATAGTGACAAGTACAATCAAGTGTATCTGTGGCGATGCTAAGGAATCATTTATTGGAGATATACACTGTTATTAATTAAGTAAATGATCTAATTTATATTTATTACAATGTTTTATCTTATAGGTTACATGCACCGAAACAGCTGTAAGCCACACATGCTTACATAATTAACACGAGTAAGATCGCCATTTAATCAATTATTAATACCGTTGTTAGAATTTTAATAAGTTTCATTCCAATTCGAACCGCTGAACATAACCAGAGTATCATCAATCATCCTCTGTCGATTTTCTATCTATTAATTGTGTAGTTATCTATAAAGTCCAGAAGTCTGCAAATTTTCAGTTCCTCAATATATTCGTATACATCTTCTTATTAACTCCGTTTTATGCTGCCTACTCCTCAAAGATCTAATTTTATTTAACATTTCCTGCCTTTAGCACGGATGGTCCATGTTTTTTATAGATTTATTCTAACGTATTTTTGGACCTGGCTTCGTTGGCTGAATTATATTTAGAAATGTTAACTTAAACAATTTTACTCATGATAATTTATAGCCTAAATATTTGAATCAGTTAACTTACTCAACGGGTTTTATTATATACACATTTTACTACAGGTTTATGTTTACCATTCTAATACCAATATTTGTTATATTTTAAAAGATAATTCTATAATATATTCTGACATATTGTCCCTAATAGACGTTAGGCTACTGATATTTGCACTTTACCTTATCAATTTGCTAATAGTGGACTGTACTACAGGCTGATTTGTAAGTAAAATCATTAATTTCGGAGAGTTATTATTTTTTTAGATATTTCAAACAAAAAAACTTAATACAATTTTACTCGTGTTTGCTTCTTTTTCGGAATAATATTATTTTGTGCGAGATCGTGCATATTTGCTTGGTTTCCGCACAAAAGCAATCCGCGGAAAGTCTAAAATTCCACATTCAGTAATCCCAACCTAACAAACATAACAATTTCCCTCTTCTTACCGCTTAAGTGACATATTGATTTTAATGCTTTAGGCTTTTAGATAGAAGGAAACAGGCAAAATTGAAATTCTTAAAGGATCAAATTGAGGAGAATAGAGATAATTATTTCAATGAAAGACGGGAAGCAAGTCGTACACTTAGGATTGTAAAGAGAGGTTACTTGCAGGAAAAACTGAATGAGGTAGAAACAAATAGCAAGAATAAAAACATTCGAGATTTATATAAGGGTATAAAGGAATTTAAAAATGTATATCAGGCAAGGGTAAACGTGATCAAGGATGAGAATGGTGACTTGCTTGCAGACTTTCATTCAATCTTTAACAGATGGAAAAACTATTTTGGGCAACTACTAAAAATACATAGGCCAAGTAGAAATGATCGGGACGAAATTCGAATACAAGCTGCTGAGCCATTTATAGATTCGGGAGGAAATTAAACGCAGAATAAATATGGGAAATGCCTGTTATTATTCGGTTGTGAAAATTTTATCATCCACTCTGCTGTCAAAAAAACTGAAAGTTAGAATTTATAAAACAGTTATATTACCGGTTCTTCTGTATGGATGTGAAACTTGGACTCTCACTTTGAGAGAGGAACAGCGATTGGGGGTTTTTGAGAATAAGGTTCTTAGGAAAATATTTGGGGCTAAAAGGGATGAAGTTACAGGAGAATGGAGAAAGTTACACAACGCAGAGCTGCACGCATTGTATTCTTCACCTGACATAATTAGGAACATTAAAACCAGACGTTTGAGATGGGCAGGGCATGTAGCACGCATGGACGAATCCAGAAATGCATATAGAGTGTTAGTTTGGAGGCCAGAGGGGAAAAGACCGTTGGGGAGGCCGAGACGTAGATGGGAAGATAATATTAAAATGGATTTGAGGGTGGTGGGATATGATGATAGAGACTGGATTAATCTTGCTCACGATAGGGACCAATGGCGGGCTTATGTGAGGGCGGCAATGAACCTCCGGGTTCCTTAAAAGCCAGTAAGTAAGTAAGTAAGTAAGTAAGTAAGTAAGTAAGTAAGTAAGTAAGTAAGTAAGTAAGTAAGTAAATAAGTAAGTAAGTAAGTAAGTAAGTAAGGCTTTTAACATATTATTTTTAGAGACGTTCAATATAGTAATAATTATAAATTGGAAACTTACCACTGCAATTTCACCTAAATTGCACTGTTAATTATTGTTTTTAAATATTTGCAAAAATGAAGTAAACTCTACAACTCCACTAAAGTTACTGCATTCGTGATGCAAGTAACATTAAGGAAGTCGTGAAAAAATCAACAAGATTCCAGACTCATCATAGACTGGGGGAAAAAAAGACAGACGTATATCACGGCCTGCTGGAGTATAGTAAACACAGAAAACATTTTAAAGCAACAATGTTGAAGATAGATATTTTTATTTTGCAAATTTCCCGTCATTGAACAGAAACCAAGATGGAGATTTCATTGCAACTAATTAGAAATTCCTCTTTCAGGTATGTAATAAACGATCTTCGCACAAAATAATGTACGGTACACGAGCGGTATGTTTTCTTTCAATTCTCGGAAATTAAAAAAGCTCAACTACGTTTCGCTTTTTCAAACTTTTCCTCCGACATGAAAACTTCAACATACCGCTCTTGTAACGCATATTACTATTATATGAAACATTTCATAACGTGTTTCTGGAAATACATTGATTTAGTTCCTAATATGTTGAGTAAATTTAAGAGAGCGGTATATTATGACAATAAATTATTGTCCTTTAAATGTGCAGTAATTTGATCAGAACAAATATTAAATTTTTGTTCTGCAAAGGAATTTTAGGAAGTTACATTTGTTCGGATCAATGTTCTGCACATTTAAAGGACAAAACTAAAGCTCTTTCAATCATTTATTATCATAATACACTGCTCTCTTAAATTGACTGAGCATATTGGGAATTAAATCAATGGCTTCCCAAAACACGTTGTGAAAATGTTTATATAAAACAAATTTCATTTCGAAAAGGATGCAAAAACGATGGTTATTAGAGGAGAAAAATTCGTTCCGGCGCCGGGGATCGAACCCGGATCCTTTATTCTACGTCCACACCTGTGGAGTAACGGTCAGCGCGTCTGGCCGCGAAACCAGGTGGCCCGGGTTCGAATCCCGGTCGGGGCAAGTTACCTGGTTGAGGTTTTTTCCGGGGTTATCCCTCAACGCAATACGAGAAAATGCTGGGCAACTTTCGGTGCTGAACCCTGGACTGATTTCACCGGCATTATCACCTTCATTTCATTCAGACGCTAAATAACCTGAGATGTTGATACAGCGTCGTAAAATAACCCAATAAAATAAAATAAAATTCTATGTACCAAGTGCTCTAACCACTGAGCTACGTCAGAGTTCAATCTACAGCACCGGATCGAATCGAAAGGCAGTTGACTTAATATATGTGAACATATAATTGGAGTCAGGCCACAAAGGAAAAAACACTAGAGCTACTTTGCGCTGTATTTTACAGAATGTTTACTTTAGCACTCATTTGCCCATTTTTGACTTACACCACTTCTGCTCTGAACGACTCATATGCAGTAATGTGGGGAAAATGATTAGGTTTCACCCTTACGGTATGAAGTAAGCTGACCCGGACTATAATAAGATGGAGGTGTCTATGTAATCCTCCTACACCATTAGATAGAAGAGGCTCAACTAAGTAAGAGCCAGAGTAATAAAGTGACTCACTTTGAACAAATGCAAAGCCTACGGGGATAGATTACAAACACTGACGAAGTTACATAAGAGAACAATTACAGCTGTACAGCTATAACAACTTTCCTCCTCGGGATATAATATTTTCCGGTGGAAAACCCCCTGTGTACTTAATTAAGTACAATGACAAAGTAGGAATGCCAGTATTGACTATACACTGGAATAACACCTAATAGACCATTTGTTGTGCAAGAGGAAATAAAATCTTTGTAGTACATACTTTGTCACAGTACATATCAGACTCAACCCTCCGCAAAAACCCATTCCATTTTAGGTTGACGGAGCTGGACTTGGTTACTGGTAACCTAGAATACCGCTTCGGGAACGACTTGAAAAGCGACAACCACTCACGACTTGTTGGAGGACCCTGATCAAGTCCTACCCGCAATACATCTTAAGGTAGAATCGTCCTCCCTAGCACCTCCTCAAAATAACACAGATCAATACCAATTAACATTTGTAGAGGCAATGGTATTTTCTGGTATGAATCTGAAAAAAAAAAAAAACAAAAAAAAAAAACAAATAAAAAAATCTGCGTTGTATCAGGGATATACTAGAACGTCGAATACGACACCCAATTCCGGGAATGAAGTTACAGTTGAATATTTTATTTTTGTTTCGGTTTATAGCTGTTTACAGATGTGTTGGTTTGAATATTTTATTTTTGTTTCAGTTTATAGCTGCTTACAGTTGTGTTGATTTGTATGTTCTATTTTTGTTTCGGTTTATAATTGTTTAAAATTGTGTTGATTTGAATGCTTTATTTTTGTTTCGCTTTATAGCTGTTTACAGTTGTGTTGATTTGAATGTTCTATTTTTATTTCGGTTTATAATTGTTTACAGTTGTGTTGATTTGAATGTTTCATTTTTGTTTCGGTTTATAGCTGCTTACAGTTATGCTGATTTGAATATTTCATTTTTGTTTCGGTTTATAGCTGCTTACAGTTGTGTTGATTTGAATGTTTCATTTTTGTTTGGGTTTATAATTGTTTACAGTTGTGTTGATTTGAATGTTCTATTTTTGTTTCGGTTTATAATTGTTTAAAATTGTGTTGATTTGAATGCTTTATTTTTGTTTCGCTTTATAGCTGTTTACAGTTGTGTTGATTTGAATGTTCTATTTTTGTTTCGGTTTATAATTGTTTACAGTTGTGTTGATTTGAATGTTTCATTTTTATTTCGGTTTATAATTGTTTACAGTTGTGTTGATTTGAATGTTTCATTTTTGTTTCGGTTTATAGCTGCTTACAGTTATGCTGATTTGAATATTTCATTTTTGTTTCGGTTTATAGCTGCTTACAGTTGTGTTGATTTGAATGTTTCATTTTTGTTTGGGTTTATAATTGTTTACAGTTGTGTTGATTTGAATGTTCTATTTTTGTTTCGGTTTATAGCTGCTTACAGTTGTGTTGATTTGAATGTTTTATCTTTGTTTCGGTTTATAATTGCTTACAGTTGTGTTGATTTGAATGTTTCATTTTTGTTTCGGTTTATAGCTGCTTACAGTTGTGTTGATTTGAATGTTTCATTTTTGTTTCGGTTTATGGCTGCTTACAGTTGTGTTGATTTGAATGTTTCATCTTTGTTTCGGTTTATAATTGTTTACAATTGTGTTGATTTGAATGCTTTATTTTTGTTTCGCTTTATAGCTGTTTACAGTCGTGTTGATTTGAATGTTCTATTTTTGTTTCGGTTTATAGCAGTTTACAGTTGTGTTAATTTGAATATTTCATTTTTGCTTCGGTTTATAGCTGCTTACAGTTGTGTTGATTTGAATATTTTATTTTTGTTTCGCTTTATAGCTGCTTACAGTTGTGATGATTTGAATATTTTATTTTTGTTTCGCTTTATGGCTGCTTACAGTTGTGTTGATTTGAATATTTTATTTTTGTTTCGCTTTATAGCTGCTTACAGTTGTGTTGATTTGAATATTTTATTTTTGTTTCGCTTTATGGCTGCTTACAGTTGTGTTGATTTGAATATTTTATTTTTGTTTCGCTTTATACCTGTTTACAGTTGTGTTGATTTGAATATTTTATTTTTGTTTCGCTTTATAGCTGTTTACAGTTGTGTTGATTTGAATATTTTATTTTTGTTTCGCTTTATGGCTGCTTACAGTTGTGTTGATTTGAATATTTTATTTTTGTTTCGCTTTATGGCTGCTTACAGTTGTGTTGATTTGAATATTTTATTTTTGTTTCGCTTTATAGCTGCTTACAGTTGTGTTGATTTGAATGTTTCATCTTTGTTTCGGTTTATAATTGTTTACAGTTGTGTTGATTTGAATGTTTCATTATTGTTTCGGTTTATAATTGTTTACAGTTGTGTTGATTTGAATGTTTCATTTTTGTTTCGGTTTATAATTGTTTACAATTGTGTTGATTTGAATGTTTCATCTTTGTTTCGGTTTATAATTGTTTACAGTTGTGTTGATTTGAATGTTTCATTTTTGTTTCGGTTTATAATTGTTTACAGTTGTGTTGATTTGAATGTTTCATTTTTGTTTCGGTTTATAGCTGCTTATAGTTGTGTTGATTTGAATGTTTCATTTTTATTTCGGTTTATAATTGTTTACTGTTGTGTTGATTTGAATGTTTCTTTTTTGTTTCGGTTTATAATTGTTTACAGTTGTGTTGATTTGAATGTTTCATTTTTGTTTCGGTTTATAGCTGCTTACAGTTGTGTTGATTTGAATGTTTCATTTTTGTTTCGGTTTATAGCTGCTTATAGTTGTGTTGATTTGAATGTTTCATTTTTATTTCGGTTTATAATTGTTTACAGTTGTGTTGATTTGAATGTTTCATTTTTGTTTCGGTTTATAATTATTGTTTACAGTTGTGTTGATTTGAATGTTTCATTTTTGTTTCGGTTTATAGCTGTTTACAGTTGTGTTGGTTTGAATGCTTTATTTTTGTTTCGGTATATAAACAGAGAGTATGGATCTAATATGTCTATTGCCACTTTAATATTGCAGAACTCGCGATTACAAACCAAACCAATCATGGCTATTTTTATACGCAACTTCGGTGCCCTCATGCCCATAACGAGAGGAGGTGGCGCCATTAGGTCCCATTTCACTTGGTTCTGGAATAAGATCGATAAAGAGAAATTCTATAATTGTATAAAAAAAGTTGTGGATCACCATGAAACCCCATGGGGCGACAATTAAGGGAAAGTCGACCTGGGTAACGTAGTCGGTATAGCGCTGGCCTTCTATGTTCGAGGTTGCTAGTTCGATCCCGGGCCAGGTCGATGGCATTTAAGTGTGTTTAACTGCGACAGGCTCATGTCAGTAGATTTACTGGCATGTAAAAGAACTCCTGCGGGACAAAATTCCGGCACATCCGGCGACGCTGATATAACCTCTGCAGTTGCGAGCGTCGTTAAATAAACCACAAAATTTGTTAAGGTAAGGAGGAAAATGTGAAGCACTAATGAAAGTAGAGTTTCATGTCCTGGTGTCTTTTGGGGCAAGTACATAGGGGCGGACTTATGGTGGGGCATGTGTTGGCACTGTCCCCCCCAAACTTGGCTGAACTTTTTTTTTTCTATTAACGTTGGAAAATAATTGAATTCAAAAGATTTTTCTTGCTTTTGTTTATGAGTAAGTTTCTGTGCTTAAATTGACGAAATAATGACTTCAGACCTTGTGTCTGGATTATAATATTTTTATTTATTTATTTATTTATTTATTTATTTATTTATTTATTATTTTGCTAATAACTGTAACATAAAATTTTATATACAGAAAAACTTTAGCTCGCCCCTGAAAGAGTAGAACTCGTGCTCAGGGGCGGATTCCTGAATTGAAATAATAATTATACAATACAATTTGTCTTATGTCTAATATGCAATTATAGTATATAAATTTAAATTTACAATTTTTCAATTTTTATAAAATCCATACATAACTTTTTTAATTTAATACTAGAACTATTAGAATTGACAAGATTGGGATAATTAAATATAAATTTGTTATATATTCTTGGGCCTAAATTACTACTATGATTAAATACTGTAACAGTGTTGCATTTTGGTTCAAACAATCTTAAAGAATTCATACCTTTTGTTTCATAACTATGAGAATACAATTCAAAATTATTTCGATTTTTATGTACTGTATGAATTTTATTAATGCAATATAATAAATTTGTGTTACGTTAAGTACATTAAAGTCTAGAAACAAATTTTGAGATGGAAAATCAATAGGTTTATGAAGACATATTTTAATTATTTTCTTCTGTAATAAATAAAGTGGATTAAAATTGGATTTAAATGAGCTACCCCATCCTATAATTCCATACATAATACCGATTGAAATAAAGTTAAATATATTGTACGTAATAAACTCATTGATAAGTAATTCCTCAATAAAACAAAATAATATACTATTTTACGTAATTTATTACAAAGGTAATTAATGTGTTGGTTCCATTTTAAATGATTATCGAAAATTATGCCTAAATACTTAACTTCAGAGGACTCCTTAATAATCGGACATTCACACTGTATAAGACAACAATCAGAATTATGTAATTTAATACTTAATATAGATGTAGGAGGTTTGTTACATTTTGTAGATAATGAGAATGGAATAATTATGGTTTTATTTTCGTTATGAATAACATACTGCACAACAATGCAGTAAAAAGAAAAGTGGTTCCGGTAAATTTAAAGACGGGATTAAATAAAATAATTAGAATTTACATTTCATATAATATCTTGCTGCTTTAAATAAACAGATAAAGTAAATGTAAAATTGGTCCACCGTTATGGATAATGGTTAGCACGTTTGGCCATGAAACTAGAGGGCCCAGATTCAAATCCGGGTTGGGACAAGTCACTTGCTTGGGGTTCTTTCTCAACCAATTGAAGCATAATTGCTGGGTGATTTTCGGTGTTGAACCTCGAACTCATTTTGTCATCATTAATTCACATATCATAAATAAATAAATAAATAAATAAATAAATAAATAATAGTTTTATTTTCCCTGGCAGAGATAAGGCCATCAGACCTTCTCTTCCACTCAACCAGGATCAAATCACATACAAAAAAATACATACTGGTATACAAATATTAACTTTAAAATAATAATCAACATAATTAAGTAAAAAAAAAGAGAGATTGAATACAAATACACAATCAATATTAACTTTAAAATAACAATAATAAAAAAAATATATATAATAAAAAAGAGACTGAATACTACATAATCACAAACAGGAAAATACATCTAGTATACAGTATTAGCTTAAAAAAAAGAATTAATACATATGAATAATATAATCTCACAACTAAAGGAATAGTAGAATTACTATGATCAGCACAGCACGTGTTACATTGAGACAATGACAATTACCTAGATATAAGTGGTAATGGAAAAATAAAGTAATGACTGTGTAAAATAATAATAATAATAATAATAATAATAATAATAATAAAATAAATAAAAATTATACCTAAAAAACTAATTCCTTGCATTTAAAATATATCCAAACAACCTAGTTTTAAACAACTGAGGACTAAGACTACCCCCGATCATCATCATCATCATCATCATCATCATCCATAAAATAGAACGGGTTAAGTTCACTGTGCACGTGCTATACTTGTCCAAGAGCGTGGCCGTTCGGCTACTCAGTCATTCACAGAATAGGAGTGGTAAGCACAATAAGCCTCAGGCTGTAGTGTTAAGTCTTCGGATCCCTCAGTTCTGTACAAGGGGAACAAAAAAAATAAAATTGTGTGTATACTCGTATTTTGTTACAATTTTACTGTATTTTACAATAACTTTATTAAATGATCATATTCTGATACCAAGGTCAAGCTATAACGGGGGGAGAAGGTAAATGATGTCCCTCATAATCTCGTCATATCGAGATTCTATAGTTTTCCTTTGTCCCCCCTCCAAGGAAACGGTTCTCTCGCCGCCTATGGGCGAGTAATGCAATTATGACATTGTTTTGCCAGTTTTCCACCTGATATCAATCCCAAAGCAGGTGTAGAGTGGTGAAGGGGCTGATAATTCGAAGTCCGCCAATATAAATAAACCTTTATATTGTACATATATACGCTTTGGTCGACACCGTAGAAGCGGGTAAAGTCAATCAGTGTGTGTATAATCGATCATTTGCGACTTTTATTGAAAACTAGCCGTACCCGTTCGCTCCGCTGCACCTGTTAGAAATAAATATAAAGTAATTACATAATTAAAATAGGACATATGATCCAGGGAACATTCGTGTTTGATAGAAGGATAAATCGTTTATTATGTTACTTAATTTAAATTGTATTTAAAAAAATGAAAATGCGATCATTTTGATCCAGAGACTACTCATTTGGCCATAAAAATTATTTTAGGATATACAGGAAACGAATGCGTATCAAGTTTTCTGTGCATAAGAAGCTATTTTAATCTTACCTGTCCTCAATTCACTCAGAAGTTACTGTAATAACATTATAGCATTATGTCCATCTAGAGAAACTACACTTTCCAATGATGAATTAATAATTAATTATACAAATCGGTTAATTTAGCTTCCGATATTACTTCATACAGACACAGAAACATTCTCTGTAGGCTACCGTATGTTTCATAGCTTTCGATTGTTGTTGTCCAAGGCCCCTATACACGAAGTCATTTGTTTTTTATTTCATTCACCGCCTTAGATGGCGTTGTTATTGTAATTTTGAAACTCATTCATCTCATTAAATATCAGTCCTATCAAAATTGTGCATGGAATAAACCTTATCGGAAATTATTTTTAAAGAAACTTTTGTTATGTAATATTTTTCATGAAAATTAATAATAAGGGAGATATTTCGATATAATTCAAGCCCCCTTATAACCCCCCTTTTAAATAAAATATTTTGAATGCCATATAGCCTAAATTATAAGTTACAACGAACTTAATTTATATTCCAATTTTCATATAAATCGGTTCAGCCATTATCGTGTGAAAAGGTAACAAACATCCAGACAGACAGACAGACAGATAGACAGACAGACATACAAACAAAAATTTCAAAAAAGCGATTTTCGGTTTCAGGATGTTTAATTATAAATGGTAACACCAATTATTTCTGGAAAATCGAAAATTACCAGAACAATTTTGGCTACAGATTTATTAGTATAGATTATATTATATTCTCTCCGTTACTTATTAAAATTTTGTTATGCTGACTTCATTGGCTGATATTGCAAATGTAAGCGAGAGGGACAACAAAAACCCTGCGAATGCCAACAATGGGAACACGGTGTAATTACCGTTGAAGTGAAAATTGTTATTTTCAACTTTTTCTCTTAAACGAAAACAAAGTCTTACAAACTCTAAATTATCGTCAGCAGTGAAAGGAGACAGGAACTATACGTAAGTACTTTTCGTTGAGATTGTATCCTGAAAGAATAGTTTTGCAGTTCGTAAATGTTAGTATTGAAACTTATTATTTTAAGAAAACTTGTACCTTTGTAGGGTTAAGTCGATCACGCCATCGACCTACTCGTAGCAGACAGGACCAGCAGGAAGAATAAATTATTCACCGAAATATCTCCAACTAACACTTATAAACAGAAAAGTGTCATAGTATAGCTTATATTGATGGGATAGTGGGGAAAGAGGAAGACGAAATTATGGTGACTTTCTAGCGTAAGAGAAGCATTGTCAAGAGAACATATTTTGTAAACCCCTTTGTACCTGACGATGGGAACAAGTTTCTAAAGTGACATGAGGAGGGGAAGATTTCAAATAACATCTGACATAAACCTAAGCAATGTTGAATAGCATTTTAGATTATAATTGAAGTGTGGTATTTCAATGTAAATTTTGAATTCTTAAATCTTTGTTTGTTTGTATGTATGTGAAGAATTAAAATGTGTTTTTGTGTTTTATAAGTTGGCAATCATAGTCAAGTTTGTACAGTGGAGACCTACAGGCCTAATTGTATCAAACTGTATGATCATAGTAAGAAAAGACACTATATAATCCTATAGGCATATATTGTAGATTATTATTGTTTTCTACACCCCTTATAACAAATAAAATATATGTAATACACTTAATTTGTTTTTTAAAAACATGAACAGTGATCGACTTTACTCCGCAGTATTTTAAAATCGATCTTAAACTAAAAATTCAATGGTGATCGACTTTACCCAATTTAAGCAGGTAACTTCGATCACAAGTCAAATAAAAAAAATCAATCTTTGATAGATTGTACATAATTCACTTCTTGTAACGTGCCTTTCATAAGTGAAGGATATGACGACAAAATGCTATTTTCTGAGGAACTTCGCTCCATTGCATAAACTGAATATCATAAAAAAAATTGCAAAATTTTGATCGACTTTATCCTTTTCTACGGTATTTACCAAATTTTGCATACTTCGCTTTCACAATCAGGAAAAATATAAACTACATTAAAATATCGAGAAACCACTCTCTCCCTTGGTCCCATCCCCCTATCACTTAAAATAAACAATATTCGATTCTAGGATACTATCTATGACATGGATGGGCATCGTGGCTCACTTGAGAAATAATGCCTCACTGACCTTCACAGAGCTTATCGCTCTGAGTGACATCACCTTCACAGTCCCCGTTCCTCCCTCAAGTAGCTCCTAGGCGTGGGCAGGTTCTATATCAGTTTCATAAGCAATATCAGTTGTGGCATAATGGCATTATCAAAGCAGTGTGTACGCGTTAGAAAACGATTATTTCATGAGAAATGGGAGGAAGAGTTTTTTTCTGTTTAGAAGAGGAGAACATACGATGTACGTTATGCTCGAAAATCCTATTTAATATACAACGACATTACTCCTTATGTCATAAAGAACATGCTGAACTAGAAGGTAAGGCAAATTAAATGTTATTCTTCGTACTATTCCGAAGAAAATTTATGATCTTAACATTTGCATAGTATACTAAATACGACATTATACCTTAAACACGCTGCATTACAAGGTACGAGGAATTAAATGTTGTTTGTACGTATTATTTCCAAAATAAATTTATAAAAAAATATCAAATGTGCGTAGAAAACGAAATATGGTTTTCTGAAATTATTTTAGGTCGATAACGTGCAAATCTATTAAGTAATCTTGATAAACGCCAGAATATTCAAGAAAATAAACGTAGACAACGTGACGGAATATTATTGGCTAGTTACGCAATTTATCGCCTGTGATTTAAATCAATTCAGTGATGGAGAAACAGTAAAGAGGTTTGTGACTAAAGCTGCCGAATTAATTTGCCAAATTGAATAAAAGTTTTCGAGTCTCTCACGTTAACCAAGCGCTTTCCTAATAATTCGCCACTGACCGCCTTAGCGATTACGATAAGGTGACGCAGGTCACAGCAGTTTATATTTCCCATCCTACTCTGCAGTCTCCTATCCTAGTAAACGAATTATTTCAAATCGAGTGCCTCACGTAACCGAAAATTCTGCCCATGTATGATCTACGAGGAGTATTTTTTTTTTCCTCGAGAGAAGGAAAAATTTAACTAGTTATGCAGTACATCTCACTTGACGATATGTGTCAGAGGAAGAACAATTGTTTGTATGCATCTGAAGTCTGATTAGTGTAACATGTTACTAGTCAGCGGTATATGCAATGGAGGGGGAAAGGAACTGAACACCCTATGCCATTATTTCCTAGCTTAGTTGCCTCATGAGTGATGTCTTTTTGGTGACACTTATGATATTCCATTCTGTATTCGGACTTTTTACAAAGGATACTCCACTGGATGCCACTTTAATTCAAGGAGGAAAATATAAAGTTGTATGTATTTATTAACACTGCAAATGGGCAAACATCTGGTGGAAGTGATAATTTGACCTCTTTCCGCATACTGGGACAGATATGGCACATACCGGTTTTATATTCATATAACTTATAATATAAGCACATAATATTTCAAACTGCATACT
The DNA here is from genome assembly GCF_040183065.1 of Periplaneta americana. Taxonomy (NCBI): domain Eukaryota; kingdom Metazoa; phylum Arthropoda; class Insecta; order Blattodea; family Blattidae; genus Periplaneta; species Periplaneta americana. The sequence continues at coordinate 183,821,604 of NC_091132.1, read as the reverse complement.
GGAACAGACATGACACACTGTCAATAACTGGATTTGACCATATGTGACATCAGTTGAGAAAGAGAGAACTACTGAAGTTATTTCAATATTGATCCAGTGTGTGCAAAACTGTCGCATGCATTAAGGGGTTAATTACACACAATCGAGTCCGTATAGGTCAGTTTCTGTCTGATGCTTTTCCAATTCGCTGCGGGCTGAAGCAAGGAGATGCACTATCACTTTTACTTTTTAACTTCGCTCTAGAGCAGCCGTGGCGAGAACGTGACTCGCGAGACATTGTGGCTCGCAGTGATAGCTGTGCATTTCGCTTGCTTCTAACGTCCGCCAACCCTCACCCTCTCACTCACTGGAGTAAAACTCCGTTCCATTTGTATTTGTCTCTGACCTGCGAGTGGCACATGTCTCACTGGAAACCATGTACGAAAGTTCCAAGTAGGATGGGAGGACGCATTTTTTGTGTCAATATGATGAGAATATTAAATGTATGATTTGTTCCCAAGTATTACGAGGAAAACGGTTGAATAACATAAAACGGCATTATGCTACATGTTACTGATGAAACATTAAAAGGTTAAGTGTTATTGTTGTTGTTATCATCATCATCATCATCATCATCTCTGTACGTCGACCCTTTTTCAGCAGATGTACGAATAATGCGGTTAGCTCTTCAATTTGAACTCAGTGATTTACTATGTGATGTCAAATGAAAGCTAGAGGTAAGGACTTGACAAATGTTGAACTTTCAAATCTTTGCCAAAAAATAAATATCCGAAGCTTCGTTCTTTCGCTTGCTCTGTTGAAGCCATGTTCGCTACAACTTACGTTTGTGAAAAATTATTTTCAACAATTAAAATAGGAAAAACCAAATTTAGATCACGACTGACAGACAAATACCTTCGTGATCAACTACGACTGGCAGTAAGTGACATATTTCCTGATTTTGAAACTTTGTCGCAGAGACATTCTGAAGACAGTTAATTTTAGGTTGTGATATTGTTCATTTATTGTTCATTTCTTTCTTCGTTACACGTACTAAACATTAGTTTGTAGCCTTGTACTGTATAAAATTATATTTAAGTGCTTGACGTAAGGAAAATGAAAATCCGTTAAAAAGTCAGACAGTTGCTTCACTTCCCCTTCGGGTGTCCGCCTCCCTCCATAGGTGCTATGCACGTTGCAGGTTACAGAGTGGCTCGGCGCACGATTACATTTTCGCCACCGCTGCTCTAGAGTATGCCATTAGGAAAGTCCAGGGTAACAGAGAGGGTATGGAATTGAACGGGGTACATCAGCTTTTTGTCTATGCTGATGGCGTGAATATGTTAGGAGAAAATCCACAAACTATTAGGAATTTTATCTGAAGCAAGTAAAGACTTACGTTTAGGAGTACAGCCCCAAAAGACAAAGTATACGTTTATGTCTCGTGACGAGAATATTGTATGAAATGAAAATATAAAAATTGGAGATTTATACTTCGAAGAGGGAGAAAAATCCAAATATTTTGGAGCAACAGTAACAAATGTAAATGGCACTCGGGAGGAAATTAAACGCGGAATAAATATGGGAAATGTATGTTATTATTCGGTTGAGAAGCTTTTGTCATCTAGTCTGCTGTCTAAAAATCTAAAAAACTGGGGGGTGATGGGTGAAACTTCTACATTTTTTCTAGCTACGTCCTTCATTGTTTGTATGCACACATAACCACGGTGTGATAGATAATGTTGTGGTGAAGTTTCCTTTCCGTGAGTCAATTAGTTTCTGAGTTATTAAGAGAAATATTCTGAATTTTTATTTTAGTAGGTTATTTTACGACGCTTTATCAACATCTTAGGTTATTTAGCGTCTGAATGAGATGAAGGTGATAATGCCGGTGAAATGAGTCCGGGGTCCAGCACCGAAAGTTACCCAGCATTTGCTCATATTGGGTTGAGAAAAAATCCCGGAAAAAACCTCAACCAGGTAACTTTCCCCGACCAGGAATCGAACCCGGGCCACCTGGTTTCGCGGCCAGACGCGCTGACCGTTACTCCAAAGGTGTGGACAATATTCTGAAAAATTTGCATATTTCAAAATGAAATGCTGGAGTAAAATTTTTGAAAATCTTTTTTTGCAAGACCAGTAGCATATTTAGAAAAACATCACTCATCAGGTTTCCTGTATCTTTACTACAAAAGGAGGGAAACATTTTTATAACCACTGCATATCTAAAAATATAAATTTTTCATTGCCACTATAAATATTTATTTTTTTTTATTTAAAAAGTTCATTTAATCATAAAACCCATGCGCTATTTTGTTAACCACAGTATATACACAGTCTACTATATACAGTCACGAAGTGTGGGGTGATTTTTTGCATTTGTCGTGATAGTTGCTAGCCGCTTGAAGCGCTGTGAGTACTAGGAACAATAGACTGTGCCACAGCCACCGTGATCTAATACAGGCCGTAAGGCAGACCATGTAACTCGCTTAACCCGATCACGAAAGGCGGCGTTTCAACCATATAAATTAGTTGGAATGCATAAACAGTAACATATGTTTCTCTAAAATGTAGTGTATTTCCATTAATCAAATTTAAAACAATGATTATCAGACACTTCAGACATAACTCACTTGCGAGTTAAGATGTAATATTATTTATGGTGTGAAAATTACGTTGTTCGTATGTGTAATACCTGTCTTTATTTCGATTAAATATTGCGAAATTTTTGTACATTCATTTATGTACGATTCAATAATTTTCAATTGCACCGCACGGATATTTAGAGACGTTGAAATTATAGGTTATGTTTACTGTACCAGTTGCCCCTTTCTCTCTAAATTTAGTGATCTGCAATGCCTTGCCATTCATATGAAAATTATAGGTTATGTTTACTATATTTAACTTATATTCCTAAATTCGCAATTATACATTATAATTAAACATAATGTCATGTATGACACCCGTCACATTCTATTTGTCTGTATTTTAATACTACAATTGAGTACTGAATTATTGTATTTATCTACTACCTAAGAGACGAAGTAACACAATCGTACGTACACTAATTTCATAGGAGTGGTATGGTAAATTTTCTGTCTACAATTAAGGAAGGTAGATGTGCTAAACTAAAATCACAATATAAATTCGTTTTTATTAAACCTCAAAATAGCTTCCATTCTAAACTTAAAATGTTGATGCGAACAGATTATGTTAACACGTAAAATTCTCTTCACATTAAAATAACAGAGTTTTGTAATTATTTCTGCAACATATTATGCAACAAGAAGTAAAGGGAACTTTTTGACACATTACACTAAATATACACTAAATAAAACATAGCTATGATACGCAATAAAGTTATAATGTAATATTTCACTGAGCTACATACACTGAAACAGAAAACCCGAACAAACATTACGGCCTGGTCTAGATCGAAAAGGCATTGACTGTGCCGTATTTCGCTTTGTTGTGAAAAGTTGTGTAAACCAAGGAACAAGAAAATAACTGTGAAATGTTCGTTATCGGTTGTAATAACTGTAAATGACTAAATACAATAATTTGAATAATAATATGGGACAAGGAGACGTTTGTGGTTCTATAAATATTGTAAGAAAAAGAGGTCAGAGTTATCCTTCTTCCGAAAGATCCAGGAAGGTGAGTTTATAAAATATAATATATACTTTATGAAAATAATATATAAACCTTATGTATTTCATATTTCAAAAGTGGAAGGAAGGTGTTAATTTTTTCAAAAGAATACGATATCAAAAGTACCATACATTTTATCGTCTGCTGGGAAAGGGTCTGTAATGAGGCGATAGTAGCGATCCAGGTGGTGAGCAACTATCATGGATGCGTATTTCAACTGTCTATGTTTGCATATTTAGTAAGTATTAAGCTTCGTGACTGTACTGCATATACTAGACTGTGGTATATAGAACATGCAGTAAAAATTTCATGTTCCTAGCATCAAAATTGTAAGAGTCTTTACACTTCGAACCTGACGAAATGTGCTGAAGAAAAAAGTGTGACAAAACAGCTTGTAAAATTTGCATGGAATTGAAGTTCAAGGGTCCAGCCATTTATATATTGTGTGATTTTTATGTTTCCAGTGCCGCAGAGCATTGAAACTTGCTCAACATAAAAATAAGAGCTTGCTGATTCATTTCTTACAAGAAAACTAAAATGCGATTTTTGACTGAAAATGGCCACAATTTTACCTATCGTCCCCATTATTTATTCGCTCGTTTTCATACTCTTTCTCGCTATCATAATATTAATACTCGATCACAACGCGATACACGCTAGAAATTCCACTTCACACATCATCTCTGTATTCCTCAACTTTCACTGTTGCTACCTCTCGTCACTGGAACTCTCTGCCACCTGAAGTCAAGGGCTGCCGAACATTGAAATCTTTCAAATCCAAGTTAGAAAATTATCTTATGACGAGTTGCCAAACTAACTTACTATTATGACAAGTGTTGCATTGCATGTTTCTACGTATTCACATTTTTTATGTTCTAATGATATTTAACTTATTTTATATTTTTGTTTTCATATTTTCCGATAATGGTATACCTATAATGTGATAAGTTGAGCTATATATAATCATAATTTTCCTTACTGTGTGTACTTAAAAATATTGTATTCATTGTATTTTGTACTGCACTATTTTATTATTACTATTATTATTATCATTAGTATTAGTATTATTATCATTATTATTATTACTACTATTCTTATTTTTATCATCATCATTATTATTATTATTATTATTATTATTATTAATTGTCTTATTTTTATACGTTATATTTTATATGTCTCATTTATTTTGACCTGCTGTTCACATTTTATTATGCTTTTTCCTTTCTTTCTGTATGTTATATATTATGTCTGATTTCTTCTTACTTGTTGTTTACATTTTATTATTATTATCTTATTCAGTTTTGTGTGTAAAATTGTAGTGTACTTTGTAAATTTGTAGTGTTCTTTGTAACGCAGTTTTACTCCTGCTTGAGTGTTAGAGAAGGCCGTATGGCCTTAACTCTGCCAGGTTAAATAAATCATTATTATTATTATTATTATTATTATTGTTATTATTATTATTATTATGAATATTCAGAATATGTGCGTCAGATACGTGTGCAACATCCGACGATATGATCACATATCACCGTCCTTCGCAAGTCTCTCGTGGTTCCGACTTAAAGAACGTAGAACTTTACACACTTTGTCTTTACTCTTTCGAATTCTGCACACTTCAACACCAAATTACCTTTCTTCTCGTTTCTCTTATCTATACTCTAACCACGACGTAAATACCAGATCACTTATCTGTGGCACGCTAAGTATACCTCTTCATAGAACATCTTGTTATTCATCATCTTTTACAATATCCACCTCGCGTCAATGGAATTCCTTGTCACCAAGTATTAGGGGCTGCAAGACAACAAACACCTTTAAGAACAGCTTAAAAGATAACCTTATTAGCATTTCACTCCAATCATACTGATTTAAAATATCACTGACTACATTGTTACTTTTTTCTTTAGACAGCATCCTGATTATGCTGTATTTTAATTGTCTCATAATAATCTCTTTCTATTATCTAATATTATTTGAAATATATTAACATTCTATGTATTTTAGTTTAATTCTGCTACACAGTTTATTTCAGTGTTTAATTAATAGTTCATAGTATTTTGTTGTTTAATTTGTAAATAACTCTTGTATACATGTAACTCTCATCTAAATCAAATTGTTGAATTCTTTGTAAGTTCATGCATATGTATATACACTTTTTGCTGGTTGAGTGGAAGAGAAGGCCTTAAGGCCTTAACTCTGCCAGCTAAAATAAATCATTATTATTATTATTATTATTACTATTATCATTATTATTATTATTATGATTATTACTAGTATTATTATCATTATTATTATTATTATTATCATCATTATTATTAATATTATGATTATTAATATTATTATCATTATCATTATTATTATTATTATTATTATTACTATTATTATTATAAAATGCGATTTTTGACTGAAAATGGCCACAATTTTACCTATCGCCCTCATTAAAGTATAGAGTATTTCCCCGGCGACCTTCACTTGTCAGCTACACGACGTAAACGATAGACAAGTCCGGATTTTCGTAATGACTTACAGGGCTATTGGTGAGCTGGCATGGTAACAAATTGCTAACCTCTTCTGCGATATTACTCTTTACATTGTGATGTCACAACGGCTCGCATAGGACGATAAAAACAGTAGAGAGTGCAAGAAGAAGAAGAAGGGGTGACCTCGCCGCGCGATTTGTCATCCTCGGCTTGCTCCCTAATGTGAAAGGAATGCTGGTTGGACCCTGACAAGCGAGAAAGTTGAGTACAGAAACTAATCGCCAGCTTTACGATTCCGAGACGCCACTTTACTGTCCAGACACTGCAGCTTTATCACTTCGCATTTTTTGCACGCTGTAGCATATTTACTTATGTACATTTCCTAGAATATTAACACACTGACCCTCAGGGATCATAGTGTAAGTATATTTTAACATCCAACGTCTATATCCAACCTACAGTATTAGAAGAAACGAAAGGATTTTATGGAACAGAAATTAATTTCCAGCAAGTAGCAGCCACATACAATATGGAAATTTCAACAGATGAAACATAAATTATGGCATTCTGTGAGAAATACCCAATACCAGAGGTCTCCAAAATGCGTATCGTCATTCGTGCTCTCGATGTTGCCCGCCGAACACAGTGTGCTGTAAGGCTAGAGAAAGGGAAAAAGACTCGTACCTCAACAGATGGAAGCGATCAGTGGGGGATCGCGGCAACCGTATGCTTATGTTTACAAATAATAACATCAAAGGAATAAGAAATATACGTTTGTATATTATTTTGACATACTATGAAGCTGGAGTCCCGTCTGTTGCTATAGACACAAACCATTGCAAATTCAACCTCTTCTGTTCTATGGTGCCTTTCAAGGCCTGGAAAAGCTCTTCTCCAGTTGTATTTTGTAATTACATCTAGAAGACATTCAGACACAGTAAAATGTTCATTAACTCCTCGGATAAAAATGGCTAGATGAGCTTTGTCATTCTATCTCTGCTTTCGTCCAATGCAAGTGAGTAAGCTACAAACTGGTTAATTGTGGTTTCGACTTCAGATTCAATTACATTTACAATCTTGAAATTCCTTTTCTGAACTGTAATTGGAAACAATTTAATTTTCTTAAAATCTGACTTTGTTCTGGAACACAGTATTTTAGTAACGTTCTGTATGCACGATTTTATAAATTATGCTTCTGTAAAGGGCTTCATTGATTTTCCAATATTCCAAGCTAGAACATAGTTAGCAAGAAACTTTTTTTGTTTAAGACTGAGGACACGTGTGTGATTTGTGTTTGTATTTTCTTGTTTTATATTTATCAAAATATTTGTAGGCCTACGCATTTCACCTAAAATTAAAAGAAAAACTATATGTTTGTCATGCGGAACTGAGTGTAAACGTATTGTAATATACTGATTATTATGTATAACCAACAGTCATACAGATAGCCCCAAAATAAATTATTTTCACATGTCCAACATGCCTGTAATTGTATGATATTTTTTTGTGAAGAGTCGAGTATTGTCGTCGCATGTTGAATTTTAACACACCGTTAAGAATTTTCGAACAAATTAAGCATTTCACATTCTCCCAACTAACACAAAAAAAAATGTCTCTTCCTATTCATCCTTGAATGTACTACGTCCATGATTAGAAGACATTGTGAAACGGTGGAACACGCCGACCAACACAATGATAATGGCAGTCCGCCACTGCTCTTCGTTTGCGCATAAACATTGAGTACAGTACAGATGGGGATGGGTGAGGCGGAGCGCGCTCATTACGTACTGGCTTCGGTTCCGTTCAGGGGCTTACTCGCGAGTACGCTTTTGGAGTCGTCTGCCCAATACAGTAGAACTCCAAAAATAGACACAGCAGTGGTCCGTGTGTGAGACGAGGTACGAACTCTGTCTTTCTACGGAGTACTGCGGATATAGTAAACATAAGGGCTGTGCAATGTTTTCTATAGCGTGCGTACCGAAACATAATTAACGTACATAATTTTAAATGATATATTGAAGTATATGCAAAATATATAATAAAACGAATCCGTGATTAAGTATAATATATACAAAAAAATGCAGCAGGAAAAACTCTCTAAGGCCCGATTGTATAAACCATTTAATCTTAGATCGGAGGTTAAACTGATCCTCGTTCTAGCTGAACTTGGAATTTTGTGTTGTATAAAGTCTAATCTGAGATTAATTTGTCTTAAACTAAAGTCAACTTTGACTGAAGAAATTTCTTCGATTAATTTAGATGATCCAAGTTCAGTTATTTCTTTTCTGTTTGAAATATACGAGTGACAGATTATGCAAATAAAATATCCATTATTATTAATATTAATAGATATGGTAGGTACATTTATATATATTTCTTTCAATTTCTTGCCTTAATACACAAACAATCGTATATTTTATAAAGCTCTATCGTGTTCAGCAGTATCAAATAACATAACCTATAATTATATTATGTTTATAACAACCATTAATTATTAATGGATATGATAGGTACATTCATAAATTTTCAATTAACTGTATTACTAAACGAAAATTGTCGTTTTATAAAGCTTTATTATGTTTAGCAGTATCAAACACCATAACATGATAACAACTCGGAGAACAGTCAACCTTCTTCTTATTGTCCGCCATTATAACAGGGTCTCCAACAGAGTGTACGGAAAGTCGCCAAAAAGTAGTTGTAAAGTCGCCAGATTTCTCATTATCATCAAAGAAAGATTAAATTTTGTCACTATGGTGTGCTAAAAAGGTCACTAAATCCCTATTTAAGCAATACAAAAGTTAAAAGAAATTGTTGTTGAAAAAGAGTTATAGTCGCTAGATTGGCAACACTGAACAAACTTGTACAACATAGTCCGCGCATCACATATTTCACCTGTTTATGCGATGTTGCCAAATCCTTTTCACGTGAACTTAGATTGCATTTGAACCAAGGTAATTTGATCGCAGAAAAGTTTTATACAATAGAAGAAGTGTCTGAACTCGGTTCACTTTTCGATCTTCGATCTAAGTTGATCTTTAGTCAGGGAGCTTTATACAATTGGGCCTAACTGTATCTACATACAGGGTTTTCATTTCAAAACTTCCCACTCTAAATAACTAGTCAATTAAATTGAATTCAATTTTTTTAAACAAAAAAAAAAAAACACGTAAATTTAGATATTGAGGGAGAAGTCTTTAACAAGGCTCAATTGCATTTTAGATTTCACCTCCTACCCCTAGCCACTCCCACTTTGAAATTTCAAATGGCACCCCTATATTTTTATACTTAAATATGAAAGAGTATTCAAATTGTTTATACACCTCATTCATTTGTTGTCGCATCTTTTCTTTTCTATCGTCGCCTGGCAACCTGGATTGCTGTTATTGCTGATTAGAGCTGAAGAGAATAAAGCTACAGAAACTTATTGAGCATTTCTTGTAATAGTTGTGTTTGTGTATTAAACTATTTTAAAATGGTGTATACCAGGGGCGAATGCTAGTCACGAAAGTTAGGCTCGCTCTTTTATTCATAGAGGAAGATGGGAGGATATAATAATTCATAATTAATAAAAATAATCAGACCCACATAAATAATTTATTTTATAATTATGAAATCATTATGAGTCTTGGATCATATTCCCTTATAAGATGTAGACATTCGATATAATATAACAAACATGGCCAACAAAACAGTTTATTTAGTTTTTTCGACCCTGCCAACCAATGCACATTGTTGTATTGAGCTGCAATGAACGAGCGCACATATTCTCTATAATGTCCGTCTTCTCTTGAATAGTCCTTCGGGAAAATGGATTTAATAATAAGGTTTCAAAACATACAATTCCGAACTCATTGCAATACTTCAAATTAGTGTTTAAGAAATAATAATACATGCAGCATCTAACACATGCATTCCGCTCATACAATTACATTGCACTCGCAAATCATAGCACATTCCTGCTGTCAATACTGCTCAGTGTAACGTTAAATAGTCGTTGGTGTAGCTCTCGGACCAGAGCTTCAAACAACACATAACAGAAGCATGTGCGCCTAGGACGGACTAAGGAGGAAGGCACTTGCGCGCGCATCATATTCTCGCTATTTCTACGTCTTTCCTGTAGCTCCGAGAAACGAGCAAGCGTTGCGATACTTGCGGTGTACAACCTGCGGATGGTATTACGCCTATACAATATTCCAAAAATCAAAATAAATTTTAATGTACGTAACGTCATTTTGAGAAATACACATTCTACGAAAATATTGGGCTTGCGCAGCAAGCATAGCATGCCCTGAGAAATCGCCCTTCAAGAGAGAACATAAATCATCCTTATTGATTAAATTTAGGAAATTACATAAAATAAGCTGTGTTTTCATCCTACAATTAGCTGATAATAACAAAGCTTCTTATAATCACTCGTATTGAATTTTGTTTTATCCCATGCGCTGTTCTGATCGAAATGTCAAATTCTTGAGCGATGGCTCTGATTGATTCACCTTTTTAAAACCGCTCCAATAGTTGTAACTTCTGCTTCAACATAAGTACACATTTTTTGTTCCCTGCCTTGCTGCCAACGTGTACGAGTATCTGCACACTACTGCACTGGTTCTACTGGTTAGCCCTGTGCAGCACGGGACAGGATGCGTTGACTTACCTTGTATCGTGAAGTATACGAGAGTGAGCGTCTATTTGTGGAGTTCTACTGTACAAAGTAAAATTTGTCTCGATAATAAAATATTAGAAATATGTAATAAATACACAAGAGCTATGGGCATTATAAATATGAAGACATTATTACAAAACCAGCCCTAGTCACTTTTAATGAAATTGAGTTAAGGACACATTTGCTACTACTTCAAATCTTTATAGACTCCAAAAATGACACATGTCAGGTTCAGTAGCCACAAGGATAAACACCAGTTGTACAGATACAGCTGACATGTGTTCTTCTATTTATTTTTATTGTTCTTTTGAAAAATAGCAATTTTGACAAGGGTTGTTTTTGTGATAATGTCTTCATATGCATTGTATATTTTTGTTTAGCATAACTGATGAATTGTATGTGCTGTAAATTGAATAGTATACTGTATGATGAATTGTATATAGGCCTACTGTAAATTGAATGGTAGTCTGTATAGCTCAACTGATGAATTGTTATGATTATAAATTGAATTAATCTACTTGATATTAATTGCACAAATTTGTATAGCTTAATGAAAGTATGCTTGTAAATTAAATTTTTCTGCTTACTTTGTATTGTATATATTTGTATAGTTTTGGCCGATGAATTGCATATGCTTTAAATTGTTGATAAATTGTTTGTGTTTGTAATTTGAAGTAGTCTGCATGACATGTATTATTATTTTCTGTATATCACAACTGATCGAATTGTTTATGTCTTAAATTTAATTAACTTACTTGTTTTGTATTGTACATATAGCTCAACTGATGAATGATCGTTTGCGTTTGTAAATTTAATAATCTGATTGGCTATGTATTGTATACTTTTAGTAGAGCCATCGATGTAGCTGAGTCGGCAGACTCGCTGGGCTGCTGATCCGGAGCTGCGTTCGGGCTTGGGTTGGATCCCTCTTTGGTCTCATTGAATAGTTTCTTCCGAGGTTTTCCCCAGCCGTGGGACTGAAGCCGGATGGTCTATGGCGAGTCCTCGGCATCAAGCCATTTGTTTTGATTACCTCCCCCCCCCTTTGATTTGATTACCTGGTTGGGTTTTTCCGAGGTTTCCCCAACCAAAAGGCAAATGCCGGGTAATATTTGGCGAATCCTCGGACCTCACCTCATCTCACTACATCTCGCCAAAATATTGTAAAAAAAATTGCATAAAATTGTAAAAATTGTAGAAAATTATTAAATTGTAAAACTGTAAAAATTTGTAAAAATTGTAATCGTAATATTGTAAAATTTTGACTTGTTCCACATCTTAAAGCTTCATTGCTCATGTAAGATCTATGGAATAAAATAAATGAATGAATGAATGAATGAATAAATAGAGCGATGAAACCATCCTTGGTTCAGAACACACCCGCATACGTCTCTACAACACATTGGCACGACCGATGCTCAGCTATGGCAGCGAAGCATGGACACTGAGGAAAGCAGATAAAAGCAGAATAACGGCTTGTGAAATGCGATTCATGCGAAGAACAGCGGGCTATACTAAATGGGATCTGAAAAGAAATTGTGAAATTTTAAAGGAACTAAAAACTCGACCAGTTTTAGATTACATTGTTCAATATCAGTCTAATTGGAAACATCATTTGAAAGAATGAGTAATAGTAGACGCCCAAAGGCAATTTATGATTATGTACCACATGGCCAAAGATCTGTGGGTCGTCCTGCTAAGAGATGGCGTGAAAATTTTATGTGAGACCGTAACAGGCCTTGTGGCCTAACACTTGCCAGGCGGAACAAGAAGAAGAAGAAGAAGAAATTATACTGACGTTGCCATGAAATCCGTACGTCATATCCGATAAAGCCGATAATGGGAAGAAAGTATTATGATCTTCAATGAAGTGACTATCTTAAAGATTTTCAATAGCAAAGAGAAAAGTTTCAGAACAGAATTAACAAATTTTCTTCATTGATTGGTTTGGGATAATCTATATATATACACAATTTGAAATGGTAATGGAAATTACGGGAAAACGGCTGAACGAATTTTAATAAATGACCCTCATTTTGAAGCTTGGAACCCAAAGTTTTTCAGAAAAATAGTAGTTTTCAGTGAAATGTCAATTTTCCTACATCATTTTCGTATTTTCCAAAATCCATCTGTCGGCAGTTTTGAGAAATAATGGCTTTTCAGAATAAAACAAAACACAAACACACTACAATAAACAATATCACACGAAGGATTGCTGACATATTTAGAGTTCAGATGGCTCAGATTCCCTGACATCGTAATGCCAATATGTCGGCCAGAACGTTTCTGTAATATTGGTTATTAAAAACTTCAAGACTTACTAAAAATAATTTACAGGTCAGATTCTCTGGTGTGTAATTTTCTGAATACAACTATCTGTGTATTGGATATTGAAAGCTACAAAACTTAAGAATGTTTGATGATATCACCATTAAAAATGAAATATTATTATACTGAATGCCATGATGTGAGTATTGTCACTAATTATACAGATTAATGCTAATATGAAAGTGAAATCTTTTGGGGTTATATAAATAGGCGTAGAGAATATCTGAAGTTAGATCATCATTTCTATAATACTTACTGAGTGACGGCAATAGTAGTCGATACAAAACTTACGTAAGATAACAATATTGTTATTAAAAATGAAATATTTTTATAGTTATTAATCAAGTGCTATGGGTCTTTTCCATATATTTAATGGTGGTGTGGTGTAGTTATTTAAAGCTGAAAGTTAGAATTTATAAAACAGTTATGCTACCGGTTGTTCTTTATGGTTGTGAAACTTGGACTCTCACTTTGAGAGAGAAAGAGATTAAGGGTGTTCGAAAATAAGGTGCTTAGGAAAATATTTGGGGCTAAGAGAGATGAAGTTATAGGAAAATGGAGAAATTTACACAACGGAGAACTACACGCATTGTATTCTTCATCTGACATAATTAGGAACATTAAATCCAGACGTTTGAGATGGCAGCGCATGTAGCACGTATGGGTTAATCTAGAAATGGTATAGTGTGTTAGTTGGAAGACCTGAAGGGAAAAGACCTTGAGGGGGGGGGGGCAGACGTAAATGGGAGGATAATACTAAAATGGATTTCCGAGAGGTAGGATATGATGGTAGAGACTGGATTAATCTTGCTCAGGATAAGGACCGATAGTAGGCTTATGTGAGGGCGGAAATGAACCTCCGGGTTCCTTAAAAGCCATTTGTAAGTAAATGATGTAGATATTTATATGTGTGATTCTCTTCAGTATTGTCTGGAAGAAGCGCAAATATTATGCCTAAGGAAAGATTAAAAAGTATTACTTACTGATAAAATAAGAGGCCTACAAAATGTTGTAGTGTGCCGATCACTTCAGCAAGATCTCTTAGCAGGATAAAATGATTCTACCCTCTACATTCCAAAGTAGTTCACGGAACATGCAGCAGCTATACCAAGACGCTATGTCTATTGTTAGGAAGCATGGCAAACCTGATATTTTCTTAACTCTCACCTACAATCCACAATGACCTGAAATAGCTACTGCTTCACGCCCACATGAAAAACCTACTGATCGTCCTGGTATTGTTACTTGCGTTTTCGCATTGAAACTTAGAAACTGAAGATATATAGGTTCAATAAAAAGTATTTAGCATAAAGAAAACCATTCAGAAGGGTGTGTTTCATTATTATGGAAGCAAATAACGTCCAAAATGTCTGGTATTCTTCATTGGAAATAAATTTGAAAAATTTTAATTTGAACTTTTAATGAACTTAGTTTGCAGCATTCGCTGGACAAGCCACTAGTAATTCTTTATGCATCCGTTGATTGAGGAATGCACACTGTTCAAGACTGTTTAAAATCATTGTATGTAGTGTTCCCTTGACAGTCCGGGACAAGTACTTAAATACCTGATAATGATAATGAACGGCCGGTACCAACTCCTCGAGGATCTATCTTAGATAGATACTCGAGGAGCTGGTACCGGCGGCCGTTCATTATACATGACGCGTCGTTTCAGTGTTGCCACTAACTACCGCACCAGCGTGCTCCCAACTGAAAGGAAGCATGCCGAGATGTAGGGCCTACTCTGCTATTTTGCGAAGGGTAGAACCGCCGGGCTGCTGTAGGTTTTTTATTGCAGCTATCACGATTTGGGCTAACTTCCTTGCCTTCATCTCCGTTGATTGTTGAGTTTTCTTTTTTTTTAGCAACAACAAATTCCACAATTTTGGACATCTGGCCGAAATCTACGGCTGACCACTAGGATCCAGAATACAAAGCAGAGGTTAAATGAAAAATACAATATGATTGCGGAGAGAATACGGAACAATGATAAATTTAAAAATAAAGTACAATTTGATTTCGGAGAAACATGAGATGAAAATACATTGAAGAGTAATGAAATGAAGTAAAAAAAAATACATAGTATTATACAAGTGATTGTGTAAAATGGATAATGAATCTCTCAATACCATTAGACAAATTTTGTTTATGTCCTCATTAGAAAATTCAAGAGAAAGGAGAATGGTTTCGGTTAACTTAAATGAAGTTCCCCTAGCGCCAAAAAGAAGTCCTTTCACTTCCCATGTATTAATATTCATTTTGTACCGTATCTCTCACTGAAGTAAGGAATACATGGGTTGTAAATAGACTTCTTTTCATCGTTAACGTTATTGGCTTGTTGATCATCCTTCTCAAAACGGACAGTGGGGTCAAGAATGAGGCTTCTTTGATTCCGGCGATCGATGGCTATAATGTCTGCTCTTCTCGTTGACCCATTCTCAGCCAAGGAGTGCACTTCTTCGTAAACCTCCCACTTTGCCTTCCGAAGAGTGGTTGCGATGGAGCTTCTCACTTTATGGTGGCGATTGTTCCTCAGTAGTTCTCCTTTAGGGCAATAACCCAAAACATGCCCAAGGGTTTCTACTTCGCTGCATCCTGGATGACGGCACTTTTGATCTTGAAAGGAACGACCTGGCACCGATCGTACTGCTGCGATGTTTGTGGATATCTTTATGGCATTGGTCCACTCTGAGGATGACATCCCTCTTCTATTACTAATCCAAGAGTTGTTTTTTGGATCTTCACTGTAAGTTGCCACTCCTTTGCCTTTTTGTGGAAGACGACACCAATTAATAAACGACCTCCGCCGTAACTCAGATCTTAAACTTCGGCCTGTCTGGACAGAAGCTAGATAGGACATTAAATATGCATAGTTAACTGACGAAAAAAGAATTAATCTAATAGGGTTCAAAAGTATGAAGAAAATGTATAAGATATTAAGTACTTGTCCCGGGATGTGAAGGAAACACTACATACAATGATTTAACATACGTATTTCGTACCGAGGATGATTGGCCTTCTATGAACAAGGTTGCAGGTTCGATCCCGGGCCAGGTCGATGGCATTTAAGTGTGCTTAAATGCGACAGGCTCATATCAGTAGATTCGCTGGCATGTAAAAGAACTTCTGCGGGACAAAATTCCGGCACATCCGCCGACGCTGATATAACCTCTGCAGTTGCAGCGTCGTTAAATAAAACATAACAACGATGGAGGGATGAGTATGCTGAGCAAGGATTGAACAATTGTGGCGGTGACAGGGCTCAGGAATAACTTCATTATTTAAAGAATCTCAATAAATAAACAAATTGTGTCCCATCTGATTTATTTATAGCATCGTAGTAGTAGAAATAAACCTGTCTGTACGTGTACAAGGCAATTATTCATAGGAATTTATATTTTATTTCGAAAAATATAGAGTACCTATTACTTAAGGAAAATTAATTTAATCTTTCTGGCAAACAAAATTAAGAAAGTACAAGAAATTACAGTTTTTTACCAATAGAATATAACAAGACCAATAATTCCTATTCGATCACAGTAAATAGATATTTAATATGGTTTGCACCTTGCTTAAGTCGAAATGAACTAAAACAACACGATTAAAAATAACACATTTGTTTAATTAAAACAATTCGTGAAAATTTTTTCTATTCGTTTGATTTTGGCGGGTGTCATACTGACTTCTAATTTCGTGAACACTTCAAACTTAAGTACTCTATTACGAAACTTTTTTTGTCTCTTCGAACAGTATAACAAAAAATGAATGACCCGTCATTTTGAAGCCTGGCATCCAAGGATTTTCAGAAAAATAGTAACTTTCAGTAAAGCGTTAGTTTTCCTATATAATTTTCCTATTTTCCAAAATCAATTTTTCGTCAGTTTTGAGAACTAATTGCATTTCAGAATAAAACAAAACATACACTACAATAACAATAGGCTATTACACGAAGATCATGACCTGCAGAATTGCTGATATATTTAGAGCTCAAATTCAATTGGTTATTAAAAACTTCAAGGCTTACTAAAAATAATAAAATTTACAGGTCTGCTTCTGCGGTGTGTAATTTTCTGAGGAGGCCTACAGCTGTGTATTGGATATTAAAATATACGAAACTTGAGGTGATTTGATGACATTATTACCATTAGAAATTAAATATTATAATATTTAATGTCATGATATGACTATTTTTCATTAATTATGCATATTAATGCTATATAGATGATATGAAAGGGAAACGTTTTGGGGTTATTTAAGTAGATGTAGAGAATATCTGAAATTAGATCTTCATTTCTATAATTTACTGACTGGCGGCTACATATATAAAAGCTTACGTAAGATAATAATATTGTTATTAAAAATGAAATACTTTTATAGTTATTAATCAAGTGGGGTTGGGTCTTTTTCATATATTTAATGGCGGTGTGGTGTAGAAATTTTTATGCGTCATTCTCTTTTAATGGACTTAGTTTGCAGCATTTGCTGCACAAGCCACTACTTTAGATATAAAAAAGAACCTTTTTTAAGTTTAGAGATCCATAACAAAATAGGTGTGGATTGGAAAGAGAAAATACTATTCAGTAATCTTTATATGAAACAACGAGTCAAAATCAGGATACCAGAAGAAATGTCAGAAGGAAGTGAAATAGGGAGAGGAGTACGACAAGGATGCCCTTTATCACTTAGCCTGTTCAACATGAGAATAAAATGCAGGCACAAGAATCAAATGCATAAGATTTGCTGATGATATGGCTTTGTTAGCAGAAGAGGAGATGATACTAAGGGATATGATACAGGACCTAAATGACAGCTGTGAAGAGTGTGGGATGAATATAAATGCAAATAAGACGAAGAGCATGGTCATAGGAAGAAAAGTAAAGAACGTAAAGTTGCGAATTCTAAATGAAGCAGTAGAGCAAGTGGACAGCTTCAAATACTTGGGGTGTACTATAAGCAGTAACATGAATTGCTGCCAGGAAGTCAAAAGTAGGTTAGCAATGGCCAAGGAAGCTTTTAATAGAAAAAGGAACATCTTCTGTGGGCCTCTGGAAAGTACTTTGTATGGGGCAGAAACATGGACATTACGACGAAATGTAGAGAAGGAAATAGAAGCATTTGAAATGTGGATATGGAGAAGAATGGAGCGTGTGAAGTGGACAGACAGAATAAGAAATGAAGCTGTGTTGGAAAGAGTGGGTGAAGAAAGAATGATGCTGAAACTGATGAGAAAGAGGAAAAGGAATTTCTTTGGGTCACTGGTTGAGAAGGTACTGCCTACTGAAGGATGCACTGGAAGGAATGGTGAACGGGAGAAGAGTTCGGGGCAAAAGAAATATCAGATGATAGACGGCATTAAGATATATGGATTATATGAGGAGACAAAGAGGAAGGCAGAAAATAGGAAGGATTGGAAAATGCTGGGTTTGCAGTGAAAGACCTGCCCTTTCGGCAGAACACTATGAATGAATGAATTAATTAATTAATTAATACAATAAAATATTAATTAACTTCCGAAAATACTAAACTGTCCTCAAATATTTTATTGTACCATCTCATCATAACAATTATTCCGCTAGATGGCAGTAGTGTGTGATTATGAGCTGTTACAACTCATCCAGCCAAAAGGAAACAGAAACTTGACACTCTAGAACAATATTAAATTTACAAACATACAAAAACACACCCCAACACATCCTAAACACTCAACTCAATTTCAAAACACACACCATTCTCGACACAATCATGAACACACCCAATCAGAACAGCAAACCAGAAGATAGCGCAGGACCTTCACTAGGCTTCGGACAATGAAGGACAACACTTCGAAACCAGTCAGCGAGGTAATTTTCTAAAAAGTTAACACAGTAAATAAGTTGCAAGTTAATCAGTGAAAAATAAAATATTCAAACCGACACATCTGTAGTTTCATCCGCATTCCTGATAGAGCTCAAAATGTTTATGCCTTGATGGTTTAAATATTATGTCTTTCGCTATTCCTGAAATGTTGATATATGTGGAAAAGTGATTTTAAGCCATGTTGCTCTAAGCATATGTAAATAGAATTATAATGAGAAGCCACAGAACTGACAATATCATTAAAACAAGTGGCTTGCCGAGCCACATATGGCCATATGTATAGCTTCCCGTTCACTCCGTTTTAGGCTTACACTCCATCTTATTGTACACAATCTTGGGAGGCATCACACTTCAGGAAGGTCAAATCAAGGACGCCCACTTATAAATATCTGGAATAACGTTTGGCATTGGGACAGGTCATGGAGTCTAAATACTTGTCAGTATTATGGTGTTGTGATGGCAATAATGATACAGTCGAACTTCCATAGTCTATCTCGAAGTAATTTTAATTTTCCAGCAGCATCGTGACTAAATTCATGTTTAATATTTGTTCTGTAACTCGAAGTTTTATTGCTCGACTTTATCGATATCTCGAAGTAATTTTAATTTTCCAGCAGCATCGCATATAAATTCATGTATAAAATTTGTTTTGTAACTCGAAGTTTTATTGCTCGAATTTATCGATATCTTGAAGATATTTCAATTTTCCAGCAGCATCGTATATAAATTCATGTATAAAATTTGTTCTGTAACTCGAAGTTTTATTGCTCGAATTTATCGATATCCCGAAGTAATTTTAATTTACCAGCAGTATCGTATATAAATTCATGTATAAAATTTGTTCTGTAACTCGAAGTTTTATCGCTCGAATTTATCGATATCTCGAAGTAATTTTAATTTACCAGCAGTATCGCATATAAATTCATGTATAAAATTTGTTTTGTAACTCGAAGTTTTATTGCTCGAATTTATCGATATCTCGAAGTAATTTTAATTTACCAGCAATATCGTATATAAATTCATGTATAAAATTTGTTCTGTAACTCGAAGTTTTATCGCTCGAATTTATCGATATCTCGAAGTAATTTTAATTTACCAGCAGCATCGTATATAAATTCATGTATAAAATTTGTTCTATAACTCGAAGTTTTATTGCTCGAATTTATCGATATCTCGAAGTAATTTTAATTTACCAGCAGTAGCTATCGCATATAAATTCATACATAAAATTTGTTCTGTAACTCGAAGTTTTATCGCTCGAACTTATCAATATCTCGAAGTAATTTTAATTTTCCATTAGCATCGTATATAAATTCATGTATAAAATTTGTCCTATAACTCGAAGTTTTATCGCTCGAATTTATCGATATCTCGAAGTAATTTTAATTTACCAGCAGTAGCTATCGCATATAAATTCATACATAAAATTTGTTCTGTTACTTCAAATTTTTATCGCTCGAACTTATCGATATCTCGAAGTAATTTTAATTTTCCAGCATCATCGTATAAATTCATGTATAAAATTTGTTCTACAACTCGAAGTTTTATTGCTCGAATTTATCGATATCTCGAAGTAATTTTAATTTACCAGCAGTAGCTATCGCATATAAATTCATACATAAAATTTGCTCTGTAACTCGAAGTTTTATCGCTCGAACTTATCAATATCTCGAAGTAATTTTAATTTTCCAGCATCATCGTATATAAATTCGTGTATAAAATTTGTTCTATAACTCGAAGCTTTAGTGCTCGAATTTATCGATATCTCGAAATAATTTTAATTTTCCAGCAGCATCGTATATAATTCATGTATAATAAATATTTGTTCTGTAACTCGAAGTTTTATTGCTCGAATTTATCGATATCTCGAAGTAATTTTAATTTTCCAGCAGCATAGCATATAAATTCATGTGTAATATTTGTTCTGTAACTCGACGTTTTATTGCTCGAATTTATCGATATCTCGAAGTAATTTTAATTTTCCAGCAGCATAGCATATAAATTCATGTATAAAATTTGTTCTGTAACTCGACGTTTTATTGCTCGAATTTATCGATATCTCGAAGTAATTTTAATTTACCAGCAGTAGCTATCGCATATAAATTCATACATAAAATTTGTTCTGTAACTCGAAGTTTTATCGCTCGAACTTATCGATATCTCGAAGTAATTTTAATTTTTCAGCAGCATCGTATAATAAATTCATGTATAAAATTTGTTGTGTAACTCGAAGTTTTTATTGCACGAATTTATCGATATCTCGAAGTAATTTTAATTTTCCAGCAGCATCGCATATAAATTCATGTATAAAATTTTTTCTACAACTCGAAGTTTTATTGCTCGAATTTATCGATATCTGGAAGTAATTTTAATTTACCAGCAGCATTGTACTGTCCCACCGAGTAGGTTATGTCGCAGGGTCGGCGAAATGGGGGAAGTCACATCACATTTACCTTATGATGCCCTTTTCTTTAAATTGTTTTAAACAGATGTATAAAATAATATAGGCTACTGTCCGGTTATGTCACATCTCGTTTTTCCCCCATTCGTTTCTGCTGCCCTCTGTGTAAAGGCTAGTGACTGGGCTGTTCGACTCTTTCCTGAAAATATTTGCTGTTCGGAATTGGAAATCTACGTAATATTATACATCTGTTTAAAATAATTCAAAGAAAAGGGCATCGTAAGGTAAATGTGACGTGTATTATATACTGTATTCACGGTTCATTTACATTGAAAGTTTATCACATTTTTAGAAGTCGAGTATCAAAATGCAATAAATATGTGCTTGTGAAGATTGTGAAGATTGTTATGCGTAACATTCAAACAGCTATACCTCCACATCCATTGAAAACTGGACATATGTTGATAGGAACTTTTTTACTCAGAATATTAATACTACCACCCTCTAAAATTAGTCTATTACTTCTAGATCACCCTGTATGTAAGTTCGACTGCATTTCTAAGTTAGGCAACTTTAGAGAACGGGAATTCAGTATACATTAAATAAATAAAAATGCACATAAACTTACAATTAATTTCAATGTAAATACACTTGTATTTTGACGCTCAATTAATCAATTAGGATTGCCTTCATGTTATTATTTGGTTGTATAGCGGTGTAGCCCTATATTAAAGAACATGCCATAAGTCTGTACACATTGAAAAGCACCAGGGTTGATAAGTATACATGTCTCTACACACACTACATTAACATTGTTTAAAAGAATACTTGTTGCTTCCTTTGCTTTTGTTTGATAGTTCTTTGTTTGTTGAAATATAATAAAAAAATTCTCTACATGACATATTAAAGTTCATCTTTACCGAGTTCAGGCCTCATCCGGTTCCTCTCGTCAGTTCAGAGATTCTTCACTTAAAAAAAAACTCGCTCCACATAAGCATTGCTAATTGGAAGGGCATGTATGTGTTCAGCAATTTTCTTCAAGTTTGGCACACTGCGTGTCTTCAAATCAGTGTCCCAGCGTTCTTGAGGAGTTGGTATATCTTTCAGTATCGGCACCATCTCTTTCAATAGGCAATACTCTTGGTACAATGCATCACCATTTTCAAAGTCCAGTTCTATATTAACATGCAATGTATTCAGAATTTCAGTAAGGACACTGAATGTGAAAGTATCATTAAGGCTTAGAAAAGTGATTTTCTTAAGAAGTGAAGAATAGTAATCAAACCATTTTTGCAAATAGTCAGTGCCCCTCTGATACACATTCAGTGCTTCCTTCTTAAGGAGATGCACATCAGAATCACTCAAGTTATTCAAATGCTGATTTACTACCAAGCCATGTCACCAATGAGCGCCACGAACTCGCTTCTGTGTTCTCTCCAAAGAGCTTATAATACTTACACACTCTTTGCTTCTATTCATCAAAAAGTACATTGTATAATTATAAAATGTCTTTGGTAGGCATTGCAAACTACGTCGGATCTCTAATAATGAAATATCAGAATATAATATTGCAATGAACAAAATTCCGGACATTAAGCGTCCTGAAAACAATTTAATTTTTTTCCTGCAAAGAGGACTGATTTCCTGACAATCCGGAAAAATTCCGGAGGGTCGGCAACCCTATTCTAAGTAGACGTGGCAGTATTGGTAGACATAACATGACTCCTTGTCCAAAACATAGCAATACAGTCGTCATTCTCTTATCGATAGTCTCGAAATCGATCATCCGCCATGTTGTTGTCGTCACGAGATGGCGTCCCTCACCGAGATATAAATGAAATGAGACCGGATTGTTGCGGTTCGGATGTTGTCTTCCAAACGCGGAAACGGAGCGATAGTCTGACATAAGAGCTCTTGAGTCACGCAGGGTTAATTTTAAAGGAATGGAGTAAGTTATCTGCGCACCACATGATTCACTCGGGGTAAGTTAATTTGCGGATGTGGCACAGATATGCACTTCCTGCGAGCGTCGCGTGTGGGAAAGCATGCCTTGGTCTAGAGTGCATCTCTTCTCACACAATGACGCATTTATCACCAACTAGGAAATACGTCAAGTACGAACGCAGCTACCGGAAAACGTATCGCCCGAGTCATGAGTTCATATGCCAGCTCGGGCATGGAAGCAGTGACGATGGGAAGTGAAGAACATTACCCGGAAAAATTATTGATACAAACAAAAGCTTACTTTAGTTAAAGAGCATCATTGCAAAGACCACTTAAGTTAATTTAATGTTTTTCCCCTTTTTGTGATATTACCACAGTCTAATATATACAGTCACGAAGCTCAATATGTATATATTCAATTCAATTCAATTCAATTTATCTGGCCATTAGACATACAGTTTTAGGCTTCGTCAGAATACATTGAAAAACATATAAATACATTTAAAAAAACACTAGACAGTAAAATTTAAATAATACAATGAAAACATTAATTTTTTTTTCAAATTTATTTACAATTTACATTTGAAATTAATACATATGTATGAATACCCGAAATGAGCATATGCTCGTGCTCGGGTACAGTCCAGTAGTCTACATAAATTTTACAGGGATCAAATAATAATACTGATAATAGAAATAATAGTAACAGTAATAATAATAATAATAACAATAATAATAGTAACAGTAATAATAATAATAATAATAATAATAATAATAATAATAATAATAATAATAATAATAGCATAATCGTGACAGAAATAATACAAAGATTGTAATACAAAATAATTCATTAATAATAATAATAATAATAATAATAACAATAATAATAGTGATAAAACAAAAATATTTATAATAATAAAATAAATACTAAGACGGATAAAATAAACTATAAAACCACTAGCGAGAGTTAACACAACTTAAATAAGCATATAATAACCGGAAAAAATGACGAACTCGAAAATCTTGAAACTTTTAAATTAAAGAAAACTAACTAAATTGTAATTAAACTTATTTATTAAAATACAATTTTATACAAATTTGTGTTGAAAAACTCAGCAACAGAATAAAAAGGATTATTTAACAACCAATTGTAAAATCAAGTTTTGAAGCTATTGATTGGTAATTTATAATATTGACTGGGGAGCTTATTGTATAATTTCATCCCCATAATTAAAAAATTTGTGTTGCTCTTGTGTAATCTACAATATGGAACATTAATTTGTTCACTATTTCTAATTTCATGATCATGTATATTGCCCACTAATGAGTAATTGTCGATATTTTGTCGAGTGTAAAGTACTAGATCATATATACATACATACATACATACATACAAATGTACATACAAATGTATGTATGTACGTATGTATGTATGTATGTATGTATGTATGTATGTATGTATGTATGTATGTATGTATGTATGTATGTGTGTATGTATGTATTTATTTATTTACACTGCAAGTGGGCAAGCACCCGGTGGCAGTGGTATACACAATATAAACAATACACAATAAAATGGTAAGCAATACACAATAAAATTTACAATACACAATACAATTTTACAATACATATACAATTTTATACACAATACAATAAGAATACACAATACAATTTAACACAATAATAATAAAACATAAATAAAATACCTAATTTTACAATACAACCTACATAATTATGTATAGGCCCTACATAAGTTTCAATAGTCTTTCACTTTACTCTCATCTCACTCACTGTAGTGGCACTATGACGCATTTCACTGACACTTTAGCACACATTTCACTGACACTCTGTAACACATTTCACTGACACTATAGGACACATTTCATTGACGCTATAAATTATCACTGATCGGAACTGTTCACTGCACTGTAAAACCATAACTTCACTGACTCACCTCGCTTCACTGATACAACAGTTCAAATAAGTCAAATAATTACACCCTTATGCATACTTATAAACAGAACTACATTTAAACTATACATTTCTAGTCTAAGGCCCTCTTACACGCTATTTTTAAATAATTTACAATTCAAACCAAGGTAGTAACTCGTCAGGCTAGATAAATACATGTCACCTGAAAAAATTAAATGTTAAATGTCACCTTAATTTTAATTTGCACATTATACACAACTTTTTAAGTTATTCTTGAATCTCCTTAAGGAAGGACAGCCCTCAAAGACCGCTGCAGGTAGGTCATTCCAATCATTTATAGTTCTATTTAAAAGTGAGACTTTACCGACATCCGTTTTCTGTTTCCTACATTTAATTTTAAAATCATGATCGTTCCTACCATAGTACGTTGGCTTTTCTAACCGAGCCGTTATGTCTACCCATGCTTTCTGACCTAGATGTGCTCTATACAATGATGTTATTCTACGTCTGCTTTCCAAAGTTTCCCATCTAAGTTCTTTTATCGTATCGTTTCCATCTTCTCTTTTACCTTTAACAAATTTAGCTGCCCTATACTGGATTCTTTCTAAGGAATTTATCTGATATATTCTATAGGGATCCCAACATGTAGTTCCGTATTCCATTAATGGTCGCACTAACGTTAGATATGCTATTTCCCTCGATTTGGGGATTATTAATTGTATGATTGTTAAAATCCGCGATTGTCTGAAAAGTGGCCGACAATGTTCCAGATAGTTTGATTTACATAAAATTCTAATGGCTTTCTTTTGTAAAATCAAGACACTTCCAATTTTGGTTCCATTTCCCCAGAAAATTAGGGCATACCGAATTATCGACTGAAAGGAAGAAAAGTAGGCACAGTCACGAAGCTCAATATGTAATAAATATGCATCCATAGATAGTTGCTAACCACTAGGATCGCTACTATCTGCTCATTACAGATAATGCGAAATAATCTATTGTTCCTAGCAACCTCATCAACTCAAGTTCCGTGACTGTATATACTAGCCTTTGATATTACTTTCTCTCGGGTTGAGAAACACTTAGAGACTACTTGACTTTGTAAACCTGTGAAACTCATCTTACTCGTATTGAAGCAAGGTCTTAAAAACTATATTTTTCTGCCAAGTTCACTTAAATCATTGACCACAAGTTACTGTATTTCAAAATCCCACTCCGGGGACACTAGGATTGAGTTTTGAAATTTTTACAATTTTTATCCTATTTGTTTCATTTTTTAAATGTTTGTTACATGCATTAAGAACAAGATGTGTGCAAATTTTGAACTAGTTCCGAAGTCAATTTTATTTTTTTAGATAGATGGATTTATTTAGTAATATTATAAGTACATAGAGATGCACGAGGGTAATTCCATGCGAAACAGTATGACGAAAAACATTCATATTTCCAAATTTGTTAAAAATTTGTACATTCAACTCTTTATGTCGTATATATTAATCATGTACAATATTATGTTTGCGACGGCTACCGTTTAAATGTAATGGGCAGTTAAAATATTTTATGCTCGACCATGCCGAAATGTTGTAATTATACACCTGGTAGCAGTCCTTTAATGCATATCATTAAAGTACACCTACTCATTAAAGTACAGGTGTTCAGCCAATGACAACTCAGCTTGCAGGTGTTCAGCCAATGACAAGTCAGCTTTGTACCGTTATAAAACCGCAAGTATCGATTATTCTCGGATATGCAATCGAAAGAGAATTAGCGAAAAGCCACGGAGGCTGGAAATCCAATACTGTCGAAGAAGGTTATGTTCTGTTACTATAATACTTAGCGTTAATTGAAAATAATAAGTATTCAAATAAATTCAATTTGTCATCTCGTTTTTCAATGTCGAATTCAATAATCAAGGTTATATCAAGTTTAACGGGATTACATCAAGGTCAACGACATTATTGTTCCTCGGAAAAAATCAATACTTTCGCGTCTGCGCACATCTCACAATTCACGACCTAGAACAAGGTCACTTCCGATCTTTTCAGATACAAATAAAATGTATACATCTGAATAATTTCAAGTTAGAAATATGGTCGAGCATATAAAGTCGTATGAAACTCGCCTATATGGTAATTAAGAAGCTCGTATGAAAATTATGAAACTCGCTTGCGCTCGTTTCATAAACATCCATACTCGCTTCTTAATTACTATCATTATAGGCTTGTTGCATAATGTACTATTTATTTGAGGACATAGCTCTATTTTAAATTTGTTTTCTAACCATAAGAATAATTACAATTTTTTTTAAAGATATCGTTAGATAGCTTACAAAATAGGTTATTAAGATGCTGTCATTCAGTGCAGCTCTGAAAATTGTGTTTAAAGAAATTAAAAAATATACTTAAAAACGCCATTACATAAAATCGAATACTCCAATTCACATAAAAAAATAAATGACAATTTACTAAACAAAGTTTCTGCAGGGAAATTTGCACCATGAAATAATAGAGGTGTGTGTGTAAAATTTCATTACTTTATCTCAAATAGTTTATGAGAAAATGTTTCTTATTTATTAAAAATTGGGTAATGCGGATAAAAAATCGTAAAATTGCATATGCATGCCAATGATTAATTTTGTTTTTACTTCTTATGGGCGGCAACAACAACAACAACAACAACAACAACAACAACAACAACAACAACAACAACAACAACAGGCACTGGTTATAGCACACGAAAGATTAATCAATTATTCTAAATCCTAAAGAAAAAATCATTCAAACATCAAAGAATCTGAATAGGCCTAAGTAGTACACAGAGAAGGGGCGTGGTATTTTAACAAGCCATGGCTATTTAAATTTTAAAATCCATTTAGACTAACTTTTGAACAGTAAAATTTTGTCGAGAGATTCCCAACACTATAGCGAGGATCAGGTAAGAACAGTTCCTAAACAGCAAATATTGCCGTCTTGTCAGTGTTGCCAACTGTTACCAGATATCACACGATCCTACATATTGAATGACTTATTTACCTACCGTACTTTAACTTAATGTTGAAAGGTTATTCTAAATAATTCAATAATTAGTAACATATTTTCGTAGGCAAACTATACGAGAAAGGGATCAACATGTTAGGTATTTTGTCTGGCAATACGAAATTCATTGGTTTGACTAAACAATTGATTCACGAGACCTAACCTAAAAATGTATTTTGTTTGACCTCGTGAAATTTTTAGTACTAACTCTGAAAACTTACCTGACTATAGTCTTGAATTATAACCACAACGCAACACATAAAATAACTATTATGTACTTACTTACTTACAAATGGCTTTTAAGGAATCCGAAGGTTCATTGCCGCCCTCACATAAGCCCGCCATCGGTCCCTATCCTGTGCAAGATTAATCCAGTCTCTATCATCATATCCGACCTCCCTCAAATCCATTTTAATATTATCCTCCCAACTACGTCTCGGCCTCCCTAAAGGTCTTTTTCCCTCCGGTCTCCCAACTAACACTCTATATGCATTTCTGGATTCGCCCATACGTGCGATATATTCCCTGCCCATCTCAAACGTCTGGATTTAATGTTCCTAATTATGTCAGGTGAAGAATACAATGCGTGCAGTTCTGCGTTGTGTAACTTTCTCCATTCTCCTGTAACTTCATCCCGCTTAGCCCCAAATATTTTCCTAAGCACCTTATTCTCAAACACCCTTAACCTATGTTCCTCCCTCAGAGTGAGAGTCCAAGTTTCACAACCATACAGAACAACCGATAATATAACTGTTTTATAAATTCTAACTTTCAGATTTTTTGACAGCAGACTAGATGATAAAAGCTTCTCAACGGAATAATAACACGCATTTCCCATATTTATTCTGCGTTTAATTTCCTCCCGAGTGTCATTTATATTTGTTACTGTTGCTCCAAGATATTTGAATTTTTCCACCCCTTCGAAGGATAAATCTCCAATTTTTATATTTCCATTTCGTACAATATTCTGGTCACGAGACATAATCATATACTTTGTCTTTTCGGGATTTACTTCCAAACCGATCGCTTTACTTGCTTCCAGTAAAATTCCCGTGTTTTCCCTAATCGTTTGTGGATTTTCTCCTAACATATTCACGTCATCCGCATAGACAAGAAGCTGATGTAACCCGTTCAATTCCAAACCCTGCCTGTTATCCTGAACTTTCCTAATGGCATATTCTAAAGCGAAGTTAAAAAGTAAAGGTGATAGTGCATCTCCCTGCTTTAGCCCGCAGTGAATTGGAGAAGCATCAGATAGAAACTGACCTATACGGACTCTGCTGTATGTTTCACTGAGACACATTTTAATTGCAGGGAGTTATACCTGAAATCTTGATTTGCATAATACACGTCACTGTTCGTTAACAGAAAACCACAATTTAAGTCGCACGGAGTTAGTGTGCACTCGAAGTTGGTTGCTTGACGGTTGTGAGCCCACTTTGAGGTATGTGGATATAGAGGGAAAAATTGGATCGGTGTCGGTTAGAGTTCCCGGGTAGCTCAGTGGTAGAGCGTTGGTACGTTAAACAAAAGGTCCCGGGTTCGATACCCGGCTCCGGAACAATTTTTCCCTCGAAATTATTCAAATCAACTTTACAGGGAGTTATACCTGAAATCTTGATTTGCATAATACACGTCACTGTTCGTTAACAGAAAACCACAATTTAAGTCGCACGGAGTTAGTGTGCACTCGAAGTTGGTTGCTTGACGGTTGTGAGCCCACTTTGAGGTATGTGGATATAGAGGGAAAAATTGGATCGGTGTCGGTTAGAGTTCCCGGGTAGCTCAGTGGTAGAGCGTCGGTACGTTAAACCAAAGGTCCCGGGTTCGATACCTGGCTCCGGAACAATTTTTCCCTCGAAATTATTCACATTTTAATTAATCGTAGAGTTCCCGGGTAGGTCAGTGGTAGAGCGTCGGTACGTTAAACCAAAGGTCCCGGGTTCGATACCCGGCTCCGGAACAATTTTTCCCTCGAAATTATTCACATTTTAATTAATCGAACTAGTTTCTGTAACTATTATGTATTAATATTAATTAATGAGTATGTTCAAATTTCACTAGCTTCAAATAACCGGCTCAGAAATCTAGTACAATTTTAATTTCATGGAACTCCAGTACTGACAACATTTGTCTCATCTGCCAACATACCACTACCATTTGTAATATTTATCAGTATGGAAATTCTAAACTGAGTTGGTAAAAGAAAATTCAACCTGCAAACAAGAAAATCACCAAAATCCACTAGCATATGTAGTAATAGGGAAAAAATGGTTACGTTTCACCCTTAGGGTATGAAGTAAGCTGATGTGGACTATATGTAATAATTTTAGGTTAGTTTTTACAAAATGTGATTTTTGGTCAGTTTTTTTTTTACATCTCCCCTTAAAGCCTGTCTTTTTGACCAACACTCAAGGATCCCTGAACACCTTGAACTGAAAACAGAGTGAAACAGAATTAGGAAAGGATTTATAAATAAAGCCTGCCTCCAGGCGCAAATCTCAGAGACCTGTCCGCATCAAACACTGGACCTCCCGATCGACCCTGATTGCACAGCTCGACCTTGCTTGTACTGCTGATGTTGTGGAGAAAGCCTGCTCAGCATGAAAGTGGATTGGTGTCACCATGGTTACGCGTTCTCCGGGTTTTTCTAAAGCCGGTTATGGTATCTGGTGTGGAGACACCCTCTGAGGTATGCAGTCCCTCTGAGCACATTCCTTTTTTGATCTACAGCTAGCTACTTTTGGGAACTGTGACGTAATGGTATGTCGATAATACGAGATAATAATCGATATACTGTCAACTCTGGATATAGTGAACTCGGTTATAGTGAACATTCGGCTATAGTGAACCTAAATCGTTGGTCTCGACCCGCATACATTATAAAGTACATTAATATTTCCGTTTATAGTGAACCCTCACTTCGGTTATAGTGAACCTAAATCGTTGGTCTCGACCCGCATACATTATAAAGTACATTAATATTTCCGTTTATAGTGAACCCTCACTTCGGTTATAGTGAACCTAAATCGTTGGTCCCGACCCGCATACATTATAAAGTACATTAATATTTTCGTTTATAGTGAACCCTCACTTCGGTTATAGTGAACCTAAATCGTTGGTCCCGACCCGCATACATTATAAAGTACATTAATATTTCCGTTTATAGTGAACCCTCACTTCGGTTATAGTGAACCTAAATCGTTGGTCTCGACCCGCATACATTATAAAGTACATTAATATTTCCGTTTATAGTGAACCCTCACTTCGGTTATAGTGAACCTAAATCGTTGGTCCCGACCCGCATACATTATAAAGTACATTAATATTTCCGTTTATAGTGAACCCTCACTTCGGTTATAGTGAACCTAAATCGATGGTCTCGACCCGCATACATTATAAAGTACATTAATATTTCCGTTTATAGTGAACCCTCACTTCGGTTATAGTGAACCTAAATCGATGGTCTCGACCCGCATACATTATAAAGTACATTAATATTTCCGTTTATAGTGAACCCTCACTTCGGTTATAGTGAACCTAAATCGATGGTCTCGACCCGCATACATTATAAAGTACATTAATATTTCCGTTTATAGTGAACCCTCACTTCGGTTATAGTGAACCTAAATCGATGGTCTCGACCCGCATACATTATAAAGTACATTAATATTTCCGTTTATAGTGAACCCTCACTTCGGTTATAGTGAACCTAAAACTATAACTTCCCCAAGAAATGTAATGACCAAAATGGTAATTTAGGAAACCTTCCTCGTCTAAACTTCCAAGAATATGTTCAAAACAAAATATTTATTTATTTATTTCTTCATTTAATTTAAATTATTTATTTATTTTAATTTAATTTAATTTATTTATTTATTTTAATTTAGTTTAATTTATTTATTTTATTTTAATTTAATTTTATTTATTTATTTTAATTTAATTCAATGTTGTTTATTTAATTTAATTTTATTTTATTTCTTTATTTACTTTAATTTAATTTAATTTATTTATTTTAATTCAATTTTATTTATTTATTTTAATTCAATTTTATTTTATTTATTTATTTGAATTTAATTTAATTAATTTATTTTATTTTAATTTAATTTAATTTATTTATTTTAATTTAGTTTAATTTATTTATTTTATTTTAATTTAATTTAATTTATTTATTTTAATTTAATTCAATGTTATTTATTTATTTTAATTTAATTTTATTTTATTTGTTTACTTATTTTAATTTAATTTAATTTATTTATTTTAAGTTTATTTTATTTATTTATTTTAATTCAATTTTATTTTATTTAGTTATTTTAATTTTATTTTATTTCTTTATTTATTTAAATTTAATTTAATTTTATTTATTTAATTTAATTTAATTTAATTTAATCTTATTTATTATTTTAATTTAATTTAAATTCATTAATTTGATTTAATTGAATTTTATTTTATTTTATTTTATTTTATTTTATTTTATTTTATTTATTTATTTATTTATTTTATTTATTTATTTATTTATTTATTTATTTATTTATTTATTTATTTATTTATTTATTCTGGTAGAGTTAAGGCCATGAGGCCTTCTCTTCCACACTACCAGAAGTAAAATACATAATGAAACAATGACAAAAATAGTAAAGTCATACTTAAATATAAAAATAATTTATGTGGATTTATGTGCATTGAAAGACAAAAGATTTGTTCAGCTTCCTGGACAGCTTGAAACATGTTAAAGAGAATAGTGTACGCAGTGAGGGAGAAAGTAAGGATTAGTTCTGATTTCTCTAAAAGAGGTTATTCGAAGAATAGGAAGAGGAAGTGTTCTCTTTTTTAAAAGGGAGTAGAGCGATGACTTGATGACCAAAGGGTAAATACAAGGATGATTACAGTATAATGGTCCTCAACCATTCCTCTTGCATCTTTGTAAATGTGAACCCTGGGAAATTCCAAGGCAAAATACACAGTAGCATACCTCTAGTGGGAAGACGTGCGAAATCGGTCAGCGCCTACTACCTACATGGTCAGATTAGATTCTAGTTTCGAACTGTAAACATCAGAATGTCGAAGAATAAAGTGTTTAAGTTGGAAGATAAAGTGAACATTATTACTAATATTGAACGTGGACATTAATACTGTATGTATAGCAACGTCAGTAGTATAAAAACAGACACTTCGGTTTTAGTGAACCTCGGATATAGTGAACGAAATATGCTGGTCCGTAGAGGTTCACTATAACCGAAGTTGACTATATATTGTTAGCAGAAGAGAAGATGATACTAATGGATATGCTACTGGAACTAAATGACAGCTGTGAGCAGTATGGGATGAAGATCATAGGTATAGGTAGAAAAATAAAGAAAGCAAATGTGCAAATACTAAATGAAGTAGTAGAGCAAGTGAACAGCTTCAAATACTTGGGGTGTATTGTAAGCAGTAACATTAGCTGCTGCCAGGAAGTCAAAAGGAGGATAGCAATGGCAAAGGAAGTTTTTAATAGAAAAAGGAGAATCTTCTGCGGACCTCTGGAAAAAATAACTAAGGAAGAGAGTAGTGAAGTGCTTTGTGTGGAGTGTGGCATTGTACGGGGCAAAAACATGGACATTACGACGAAGTGAAGAGAAGCAAATAGAAGCATTTGAAATGTGGATATGGAGAAGAATGGAACGTGTGAAGTGGACAGACAGAATAAGAAATGAAGCTGTGTTTGAATGAGTGGGTGAAGAAAGAATGATGCTGAAACTGATCAGGAAGAGGAAAAGGAATTGGCTGGGTCACTGCTGAGAAGAAAATGCCTACTGAAGGAATGGTGAATGGGAGAAGAGTTCCGGGCAGAAGAAGATATCAGATGATAGACGACATTAAGATATATATATATATATATATATATATATATATATATATATATATATATATATGGATCATGTGCAAAGTGGATGGAAAAAATAGGAAAGACTGAAGAGTGCTGGGTTTGCAGTGAAAGGCCTACCCTTTGGCAGAACACTAAATGAATGAAAGATTACTTCATAATAACCAGTCCAATAGAGGCCAATACGTATTGGTTGTCTGAAAATTGTCAGTACAATGCAAAAATTGTGAAAACTCTAATTTTTACTATAAAAATCTCAATGGACGAAATGTAAGTGTCGCGTTTTGAAACTGAATGCATTTTTGACGTCATGTTGCTAATAATAATAATAATAATAATAATAATAATAATAATAATAATAATAATAATAATAATAATTGAGAATGTGAATAGAACATTTTGTAGCATTTCCGGGGTGACTTTAGCACAGGCTTCAATGATACGGTTCTTTAAATGTTCCACATTCTCAATTTTCTCTTCATATACCAAGCTCTTTATGTAACCTCAAAAGAAAAAATCAAGGGTGTTAAATCTGGAGACCTGGCCGGCCATTCTACTCGTCCACG
This sequence comes from Periplaneta americana, assembly GCF_040183065.1. NCBI lineage: Eukaryota > Metazoa > Arthropoda > Insecta > Blattodea > Blattidae > Periplaneta > Periplaneta americana. The sequence goes on along the minus strand of NC_091132.1, from coordinate 183,786,903 downwards.
CTGACCAATTCAATGTCCAGGGAACTGTTCGTCCAGTCTGCTGCAACATTTCTGTGGCTTAACCTACCAGAATGAAAAATGATATCAATTCTTTCCTCTTTCGGTAATGCCATCACGAAAATCAAGAAATCTTTTATAGGGAAGCTTCTAATAATCACAACAATGCATTGAAACTGTCACAGGTTAACCAAACAGTAAAGCAGGAAAAGTTAATTACCAGAATTGCATAAAAACACCTTTTCCAAAGCCTCCTTAGTTCCGTACCATGTTACAAAATATCTGTAGCAGCAATAACTAATGTTTGTGTCATTATTACAGTTATTTTTAAATAACTTCAAAACGATTAGAGATATCTCAAAACGGATTGCACCATTGTTTTTCTCAGAAAATTTCACATAATTTTGAGTACCTACATGACTCCCCTTCCACTTTAAATTTCAAAGTTGCATTCAAAATGGCAGCTTTTGAGATAGCTGAAGGCTAGAATCGAATGTATCACTGGTAGAACATTTGGTCTTACAAATACTGGTAACACCTATAGTAATCAAAAATCATGCATATGGAAGATATTTATATGGTTGCAGACTTTTGATTCACCCTGTATATAGTACTTGTGGAAAGCATGACAAGTGCATGTGAGAAAAGGGGGTGTAAGAAGTCTCTCAAAATACACTTTTCACATTCTCATTTGGATTTCTTTCCTTCTAACCTTCCTACCCCCTCCCCTCTTGATAACAAAGTTGTGAAAAGCCTTGGTAGCAGGAGGTTTGAGTGAGAACACTGCTGTAAAAATATTAAAGATGCAAAATAAAGCATAAGGGGTAATGTGTAGCAAGTCTGATAAATTTCATGTCACCAGGATTGGAAGATACGAGACATGATTGTTTGAACTCCGTTTGTACAATTGGAAATGTGTACAATGTTTATTTCCGCTTAAATCTTGCTTATTTGGTGAAATTAATGATAGTGTTGAGATCGCATGACTTACTGTTAAAAGATAATCCTAAAAGTACAAGATGCCTCAAACTAGCAACATGGATAAATATATATAATAGGATGCGAAACTTAACGAGTTTCCCGTAACACATACTAGAGGCGCTGTTGTAGAAATTGATCTTGCTGCCATCTATTTCTGGGAGGGCGTTATTACATCTAGCAGCGCACCAAGTAGTGAAAAGAGTAATTACTCCATGCATTTAGCAGCGCACGTGGTGACGAAAATGTTAAACTGTGCAGAAAGTATTCCCTCCACCCTTATCGATATTCAAAACTAACCTAATTTAAAATAAAACTTTTACAGTTTTATTCCTCACAGCATCTTCTACTGAAAATTCTTACCAGAGCCAACAGGAAGATAAAAGAGACGATGTGTTTTACACTACCCGATTAAAATATAACCAGAGACAAAAAATAAAGCAAAAGGTTAGATAATTGGGATTGTATTATTTGGTTATAGAAAAGTCTGCAAGAACTACTTAGATAGTTCAATTTATTATATTACTATTACTTTACAATACATTCAACAACACTATTTTTACAACGTCCATAAACATCACTGTTTAACATACTCTACTTATATACACACACGTATCACTTTATGTTCACTTATTAGGAAGTTTCAGTCCGCCATCTTCATATTCGACTCTCCCGTACAGCAATATCTCGAACGGATAAATAGAGAACTGTCGGTAATGTACCCAACACGTAGTTCTAATATTCACCACCTACGACGTTGGGTGCTGATCACCTTATTTCAAACCCCCAAATCCAGATGGTGCTGACCGCAGTTTCGCATCCTATTATATATTTATCCATGCTAGCAAGCTGTCTCGTTCGCGCAGGCGCATAGAGCACTTTTCCCCTACCACTGTCCGCCTACTGCTGTGCACTGTGGACTAGAACGGTACAGCTCAGTTCTAATAACAGTTGAGAAGGCTGCATAGGGAGGGTACATCTTGAATACATTGTCAAGAGGTCAACTTTTCAGATAATATGACTATACCTGGGTATCGGAGCCTAGGTGGGGCCCCCTCCGTTAGCTCTACTACTTCCCCTCTCCAGGCAGCTTCCTAGTTTGAGGCATTTTTTCAGCACATTTCGTCAGGTTCGAAGTCTAAAGGCTCTTAGAATTTTGATGCTAGGAACATGCATGTTCTATACAAACAAATGTATTCTTTGTTCTTAACTTCTATAATAAATTGCCTAGCTTTCATTAAACAGGTAATCTTTTCGTACTTTGATTTTTATTGTAATTGTAAATTTAATATCAATTGTAATTTTATTCTTCTTTTTGTAGTTATAATTCCCTGGTAGAGGGGCAGAGAAGGCCCACAGGCTTATCTCTACCAGGTTAAATAAATAAATAAATAAATAAATAAATAAATAAATAAATAAATAAATGAATAAATACTACATACTGTGGTTAACAAAAAAGCGCATGGGTTTTAAGATTAAATTCATACTTTTTAAAACAAAAAATGAAATATTTATAGTGGCAATAGAAAATGTATATTTTTAGGTATGCAGTGATTATAAAAATCCTCTCTTTTTGCAGTAAAGATATAGGAAAACTGATGCTTGTTGGTTTTTTTTTCTAAATATGCCCTGGTTTTGCAAAACAATTCAAACATTTCACTGAAAAATTGAGCGATAAATTTCATTTTGAAATAACTCAGAAACTAATCGACTCACAAAAATGAAACTTCACCACATCATTATCTATCAATCATTGATTATGTGTACAAAAAATCAAGGACGTAGCTTGAAAAATGTAGAAAATAGAAATTTCAACCTTCACCCCCCCTTCACTGAGAGAACTAAAATAAACATGGAAGATTCTCAATTACTGATAACCTTCTTCTTAGAAGCTTTTGAATTCGTTAACGAGATTTATTACTAATTTGTTTCGTAGGAAGCAATGTAGTGACAAAAGTAATCAAAACCCAATTGAAGCAATAGTTGGCCCTTGTATAGCACTTACTCAATTCGGAGAAATTTAATAATATACTGTTTTATGGTTCAACTACTAAGTCAACTTCAATTTATGCTTTATTATAAATTACTTTTCAGTTTTAGAACCTGAGATAACGGATCTTACATAAAGATAAATAATGACCACACCGAGGCGCAACAATTAATTGGTTTATGTATACCTTGCACGTCTGTCGTCGATTTGCAAAAGGAGACATGTCCAAAATGACAAAGTGTTGGAAAATTGCAAAATATAACTAAATTAGCAAATTAAAATATTCATATATATTTTTGTAATTAGATCATTATGGATACATACATTCAGGATCTATGAACATTTAATTTTTTTTATGCTCGACCATGCCGAAATGTAGTAATTATACACCTGGTAGTAGCCAGACAATTAGCGAAAAGTCACGGAGGCTGGAAATCGAATACAGTCGCAGAAGGTTATGTTCTGTTACTATAATAATTAGCGTTAATTGTAGGATCTTCCCTGAAATCCTATTTACAAATAAATGAAGGGCACCATTCGGAAATCCTGAATAAGTTGAATACACCATGTAGGCCTACATCAACGAGTTCCACTTCTTTTACGCACATTCATTCATTCATTCATTCATTCATTCATTCATTCATTCATTCATTCATTTTATTCCACAAATCTTACATGAGAATAAAGCTTTAAGATGTGGAACAAGGCAAAATTTTACAATATTGCAATTACAATTTTTACAAATTTTTATAGTTTTACAATTTAGTAATTTTCTACAATTTTTACAATTTTGTGCAATTTTTTACACGTCCAATATAACACCAACTGAACCACCAAGCACTAAAACATTCAAATTTGAAAATTGTACATTCAATAATTATTTCTTTTAAAATTATTCACGTTTATTTTTTATGTCATCGTCGTTAATTAAAACTTTTCTAACACTTGTATATATTATTTAGGTTATGTTATAGCTTCTGCTATATGATATTATGGATAGTCACGTATCAGAGATTGTTTAATACTAAGATTTATTGCAAACCACCCGTCAAATGACGTTGATTACTGGGATCCGGATAATTGAAGTGGAATGCAAATGTTTTAATAAAAATGAAACTGAATCAACAAAGCCTTCTTGACTAGTAACACTGTCATCGTGATCTAGATCGAGAAGGCATTGCTAGTAATGTCTACAGAGGTCAATGAAGATTCCATAGTTGGCACAGCTGATAGAAAGATAACAGCTAATCATAACACACTACTGCCATCTACCATGCATCTATCGTAATATTTCTAATGTTGAGATGGTACAATAATACATTTGAAGACAGTTGTATTTTCGTAAGTCAATTAATATTTTATTGTATTGGAGTACTTCGTTACTTCTAATCGTGTAATAGTCAATTAAATCCCACTCGAGTTTTGATTTTCTCTAGATAAATCAAAACCTCTAGTGAGATTACTGTTGACTATTACATTTTTACTACGTCACACTACTTTTGACCAATAAAACGGTACGAAAGGACGTCTTTCAACCAATCATGGCTGCTTATCGCACAATTTTATCGCGTCCCTAGCATTTGTTTATTTTTATCACTACCCTTGCATTTGTTTCTTTGTTTGCCAACATTTCAAACTGCACTGGTCTGGACGTCAAAAAAAAAAAAACAAAACAGAAAATTACAAACCACTCCAGTCGATGCAAAGCACTTTCAAATATGACTCGCATTGGCATTCAAGAACAAGAATTAATAAAGATCACTGGTCATAGCTATGCATCTTCCCTGAAACCCTATTTACAAATAAATGAAGAGCACCATTCGGAAATCCTGAATAAGTTGAGGGATACGCCATGTACATCAACGAGTTCACTTCTTTTACGCACACGTCCAATATAACATCAACTGAACCACCAACCACTAAAACATTCAAATTTGAAAATTGTACCCACTTTCAATAATTGTTTCTTTTAAAATTATTCATGTTTATTTTTTATTTAATCATCGTTTGTTTATTTCATCATCCCTAATTAAAACTATTCTAACTCTCGTTTATATTATTTACGTTATGTTATAGCTTCTGCTATACGATATTATGGATAGTCACGTAAGTATCGGAGATTGTTTAATACTAAGATTTATTGAAAATCATCTGTCAAGTAACGTTGATTACTGGGATCGGGATAATTGAAGTGGAATGCAACTGTTTTAATGAAAATGAAACTGAATCAACAAAGTCTTCTTGACCAGTAATCGTCCAAGTTCAATGAAGATTCCATAGTTGGCACAACTGATAAGAAAACAGCTATTCTTAACACACTACTGCCATCTACTAGCGTAATATTTATAATGTTGAGATGGTACAAATTTGAAGACAGTTTTGTATTTTCGTAAGACAATTAATATTTTATTGTACTTTGTTGTACTTTGTTATTTCTAATCTTTATATACTTTCTTCTAATCGTGTAATAGTCAATTAAATCCCATTCGGGTTTTGATTTTCTCTAGATAAATCAAAACCTCTAGTGAGATTACTGTTGATAAAATATAAAGTTTAAGAGTCGTGACGTAATATTGGTTTCTTTGTGGATGTGTACCTTAAAACTGGAAAAAGAAGAGCTGACCTCCGTCCGCTGCGACTAAACAACAACCAGACGCAGAATAAACCGAGAACGGAAACGAGAACGAGAACGGGAACGGAAATATTGTTAAAATAAATGTGAGCATTCACAATTAACTACTGTGAATGCACACATTTAAATACATTTATTTTAATATTATTTATGTTCTCGTTGTCGTTCCCGCTTCATTGTGAACCAGCCCTAAGGCGACCCGGGGTGTGAGCAGGCCTGAACCGCAGGTAGTGAAGATGGCCTGGACCCCGGAGAGCGAGGGTGCGCGTGGAACGCACGATGGCCCTGTGCTGTTTTTCCGAGTGGCTGAAGGCCGGCCCGGGCGGGCGATTGCCCCATCGCATTCCTCACCCAGATACGTGGACAGGCCGGCCTCGGCCTTCTTACAGCCCGGGGTTCCGCGTTCGAATCCGACCCTCCGATTAGCGAAACTTCACACTTCCTGCACAAGCGCTGCCCTGCAGATCCTGTGGCATGTCTGCAACTTCGCTATTTTAAATACATACATTTCCATTAAACAATTATAACAGACTTACGACAAATGGGTCATGAAGCCATTGTTAAGGAACCCTTACTTACTTAATTACAAATGGCTTTTAAGGAACCCGAAGGTTCATTGCCGCCCTCACATAAGCCCGCCATCGGTCCCTATCCTATGCAAAATTAATCCAGACTCTATCATCATATCCCACCTCCCTCAAATCCATTTTAATATTATCCTCCCATCTACGTCTCGGCCTCCCTAAAGGTCTTTTTCCCTCCGGTCTCCCAACTAACACTCTATATGCATTTCTGGATTCGCTCATACGTGCTACATGCCCTGCCCATCTCAAGCGTCTGGATTTAATGTTCCTAATTATGTCAGGTGAAGAATACAATGCGTGCAGTTCTGTGTTGTGTAACTTTCTCCATTCTCCTGTAACTTCATCCCGCTTAGCCCCAAATATTTTCCTAAGCACCTTATTCTCAAACACCCTTAACCTATGTTCCTCTCTCAGAGTGAGAGTCCAAGTTTCACAACCATACAGAAGAACCGGTAATATAACTGTTTTATAAATTCTAACTTTCAGATTTTTGGGCAGCAGACTGGATGATAAGAGCTTCTCAACCGAATAATAACACGCATTTCACATATTTATTCTGCGTTTAATTTCCTCCCGAGTGTCATTTATATTTGTTACTGTTGCTCCAAGATATTTGAATTTTTCCACCTCTTCGAAGGATAAATCTCCAATTTTTATATTTCCATTTCGTACAATATTCTGGTCACGAGACATAATCATATACTTTGTCTTTTCGGGATTTACTTCCAAACCGATCGTTTTACTTGCTTCAAGTAAAATTTCCGTGTTTTCCCTAATCGTTTGTGTATTTTCTCCTAACATATTCACGTCATCTGCATAGACAAGAAGCTGATGTAACCCGTTCAATTCCAAACCCTGCCTGTTATCCTGAACTTTCCTAATGGCATATTCTAGAGTGAAGTTAAAAAGTAAAGGTGATAGTGCATCTCTGTTAACGAAGGAACCCACAGGTGAAATTTCTAAACCATGCAATTTTCAAGCAAATTTATCCAAACTTGTAGGCTTCACAGACTCCGCTAGAGGCTACTACTATCATATACAGGGCTTTCATTTCAAAACTTCCCAACTCAATTAAAAAAACACGTCAATTTAGATATTAAGGGGGAAATCTGAAATCAAGCTTAATTGCATCTTAGATTTTACCCCCCTCCACCCCCAGCCACCCCCACTTTGAAATTTAAAATGGCACCCCTATATTTTTATATTTAAATGTGAAGAGCATTCAATTGCGAAATGGAAATATAAAAATTGGAAATTTATCCTTTGAAGAGGTGGAAAAATTCAAATACCTGGGAGCAACAGTAACAAATGAAGAGTCCACTGCAAGAATGATGGATGTCACTTTCTTGTCGAAAATGAACCAAGACTGTCAATGCATAGCTTAAGACATATAGAATGTACATACAGAGTTATATGGCATTAACACTGATAGTCATTGTCCAGTAATGATCGGAAAATCACAGTTAAGCTTTGAGCGCTAAGCATTTCAAACTTTCAATTGCTTCTCCTGAAAAATGTATTCCAAATGACATCCATCATTCTTGCAGTGGACTCTTCAAATATAAATGATACTCGGGAGGAAATTAAACACAGAATAAATATGGGAAATGCCTGTTATTATTCGGTTGAGAAGCTTTTATCATCCAGTCTGCTGTCAAAAAATCTGAAAGTTAGAATTTATAAAACAGTTATATTACCGGTTCTTCTGTATGGTTGTGAAACTTGGACTCTCACTTTGAGAGAGAAACAACAGATTAAGGGTGTTTGAGAATAAGGTGCTTAGGAAAATATTTGGGGCTAAAAGGGATGAAGTTACAGGAGAATGGAGAAAGTTACACAACACAGAACTGCACGCATTGTATTCTTCACCTGACATAATTAGGAACATTAAATCCAGACGTTTGAGATGGGCAGGACATGTAGCATGTATGGGCGAATCCATAAATACATATAGAGTGTTAGTTGAGAGGCCGGAGGAGAAAAAGACTTTTAGGGAGTCCGAGACATAGATGGGAAGATAATATTAAAATGGATTTGAGGGAGGTGGGATATGATGATAGAGAAAGGATTAATCTTGCTCAGGATAGGGACCAATGGCGGGCTTATGTGAGGGCGGCAATGAACCTCCGGGTTCCTTGAAAGCCAGTAAGTAAGTAAATAAGTAAGAAGTGGGTAAAGTTAATTAGTGGGTGTAAAAATCCATCATTTGCGATTTATATTGAAAATTATATATTCTCTCAGTTGCTTATTAAAATTTTGTTATGCTGACTTCATTGCCTTACATTGCAAATGTAAGCGAGAGGGACAACAAAAAGCCTGCGAATGCCAACAATGGGAACACGGTGTAATTACCGTTGAATTGAAAATTATTATTTTCAACTTTCTCTCTTAAAAGAAAACAAAGTCTTACAAACTCTAAATTATCGTCAGCAGTGAAAGGAGACAGGAAGTATACGTAAGTACTTTTCGTTGAGATTGTATCCTGAAAGAATAGTTTTGCTGTTCGTGAATGTTAGTATTGAAACTTATTATTTTAAGAAAACTTGTACCTTTGTAGGGTTAAATCGATCATGCCATCGACCTACTCGAAGCAGATAGGACCAGCAAGAAGAATAAATTGTTCACCGAAATATCTCCAACTAACACTTATAAAGAGAAAAGTGTCATAGTATAGCTAATATTGATGGTATAGTGGGGAAAGAGGAAGACGAAATTATGGTGAAATTCTTGCGTAAGAGAAGCACTACCAAAGGAACATATTTTGTACACCCCTCTGTACCTGACAATGAGAACAACGTAGTTTCCAAAGTGACATGAGGAGGGGAAGATTTCAAATAACATCTGATATAAACCTATGCAAGGTTGAATTGCATTTTAGATTATAATTGAAAGGTGGTATTTCAATGCAAATTTTGAATTCTTAAATCTTTGTTTGTTGGTATGTGAAGTATTAAAATATGTTTTTATGTTTTATAAGTTGGCAATCATAGGCCCGTTTGTACAGTGGAGACCTATAGGCCTAATTGTACCCAATAGTATGAGCGCAGTAACAAAAGATACACTATATAATGCTATAGGCATATATTGTAGATTATTATTGTTTTTATACCCCTTATAACAAATAAAATATATGTAATACACTTAATTTATTTTTTTAAAACATAAACAGTGATCGACTTTACTCCGCAATATTTTAAAATCGATCTTAAACTAAAAATTCAATGGTGATCGACTTTACCCTATTTAAGCAGGTAACTTCGGTCACAAGTCAAATAAAAAAATCAGTTTTTTTATAGATTGTAATTCACTTCTTGTAAGGTGTCTTCATAAGTGAAGGATATGACGACAAAATGCTATTTTCTGAGGAATTTCGCTCCACTGCATAACCTCAATATCTTAAAAAAAATTGCAAAATTTTGATCGACTTTACCCCCTTCTACGGTACATTTCCTTTAAACAATTATAACAGACTTACGATGAATGGGTCATGAAACCACTGTTAAGGAACCCACAAGTGCAATTCCTAATCCATGCAATTTTCAAGCAAATTTATCCAAAACTGTAGGCTACCACAGACTCCTCTATGCTACTACTATCATATACAGGGCTTTCATTTCAAAACGACCCAGTCTAAATAACTATTTAAAGTGAACTCAATTTAAACAAAAAAAAACACGTCAATTTAGATATTAAGGAGGAAGTCTGAAACCAGGCTTAATTGCATTTTAGATTTTACCCTCCTCCACCCCCAGCCACCCCCACTTTGAAATTTAAAATGGCACCCCTATATTTTTATATTTAAATATGAAAGAGCCTTCAATTGCGAAATGGAAATATAAAAATTGGAAATTTATTCTTTGAAGAGGTGGAACAATTCAATACCTGGGAGCAACAGTAACAAATATAAATGATACACGGGAGGAAATTAAACACAGAATAAATATGGGAAATGCCTGTTATTATTGGGTTGAGCTGCTTTTATCATCCAGTCTGCTGTCAAAAAATCTTAAAGTTAGAATTTATAAAACAGATATATTACCGGTTGTTCTTTATGGTTGTGAAACTTGGACTCTCACTTTGAGAGAGGAACAAAGGTTAAGGGTATTTGAGAATAAGGTGCTTAGGAAAATATTTGGGGCTTAGCGGGATGAAGTTACAGGAGAATGGAGAAAGTTACACAACACAGAACTGCACGCATTGTATTCTTCACCTGACATAATTAGGAACATTAAATCCAGACATTTGAGATGGACAGTGCATGTAGCACGTATGGGCGAAGCCAGAAATGCATATAGAGTGTTAGTTGGGAGGCCGGAGGGAAAATGACCTTTGGGGAGGCCGAGACGTAGATGGGAAGGTAATATTAAAATGGATTTGAGGGAGGTGGGATATAATGATGGAGACTGGATTGATCTTGCTCAGGATAGGAACCGATTGCGGGCTTATGTGAGGGCGGGAATGAATCTTCGGGTTCCTTAAAAGCCAGTAAGTAAGTAAGTAAGTAAGTAAGTAAGTAAGTAAGAGCATTCAATTGTTTATACATCTCATTAATTTGTTTTCGCAATTTTTTTCTATCATCGCCAGGCAACCTGTATTTTTGTTATTATCAGTTGATTGTAGGATGAAAACACAGCTTATTTTGTGTAACTTCCTAAATTTAATCAATAAGGACGATTTATGTTCTCTCTTGAAGGGTATACACCGTTTTAAAATAATTTAATACACAAACACAACTCTTACAAGAAATGCTCAATAAGTTTCTGTAGCTTTATTCTCTTCAGCTCTCATCAACGATAACAATCCAGGTTGTCAGGCGACAATAGAAAACAAAAGATGCGAAAACAAACGAATGAGGTGTATAAACAATTGATTGCTCTTTCATATTTAGGTATAAAAATATAGGGATGGCATTTCCATGTCTGTGTTGATGTTTCTGTAGGTGTGGTTGGCATTTGTGATGTGGTCTGCGTATGTGGAAGTGTTTTGTGATTTGGTTATGGCTGTGATGTGTTCTTTGTAACGTGTTTGAAATGATCTGCCTGTCTGTCCTATGTAGAAGTTGTTGCAGGTATTGCATTTGAGTTTGTATACACCTGTGTGGTTGTATTTGTTTGTGTTGTTTGTGTGTTGAAATACTTTTGTAGAGTGTTTTCAAATCTTGTCAAAACTATAGCAATATGAAACAGTTTTTGCTGAGAAATATTTTTCAATTTTCATCAATCTTTGATAAGTTCTCTTGTAAAGTATTGAATCGGAAGAAACACATAATCCTGTAAAAGCAGCTTTAGACATGATCGGTTTTGAAACGTGTTCTTCCCACGGTTATTTCCCGACAAGCGTAGCGTTTTCTTCCATGACTGTCTTGTGATTCATTTTCTAACACACTCTCATTACGTGTCCAATACATTTCAGTATCCTTGGTCTATTTTTAGACTTCTCTTTTATAATCCTCCTTTACTGACCAATGAAGTCTCTCATGGACCAATAAAAGGAATATCTCAGCAACAGAATTCAAAATATTTCTTGTTTCGGTCATGAGTTACTGCCTGAATTTGGCGTCGGCATATATGAGGAAGGTCATCTAATGACGAGGCAAGCGGTGTCTGTCTCGGTCTCTCCATGGACACGGGTTCGTTTCTCCACTTCCATAAAGGGATAAGCTTTATGACTGCGCTCCACTTGTGGGCGGCGGCCCCCGGGTACCGCACCAAGGTCGACTGCAGGTCAAGTCGTTCGTCTACTCGTCTCTGGGTTCAATTCCCGATAGATGAGCCTAGAATATAGGGGTCTTCGACTGTTTGCTAGGATGCTGACATTTCATTTTCAATCTTGATGTCATGAGTGAGCCAACATAGTACGGTCACTTCCGCTCTGACGAAATGAGAAAAATTAGACTTTTTAACGGGATTTATAATAATAGTAACATAAAATAATAATAATAATAATAATAATAATAATAATAATAATAATAATAATAATGATAACGAGATAATTTAAATATTTATTCTGTGATATATAATATAATAATAATAATAATAATAATAATAATAATAATAATAATAATAATAATAATAATAATAATCCATACTAATAATAAATCTGTAGCCGAAATTTTTCTGGTAATTTTCGATTTTCCAAAAATAATTGGTCCTAACATATACAATTAACCACCCTGAAACCGAAAATCGCTTTTTTGAAATTTTTGTTTGTATGTCTGTCTGTCTGTCTGTATGTTTGTTACCTTTTCACGCGATAATGGCTGAAGGGATTTCGATGAAAATTGGAATATAAATTAAGTTCGTTGTAACTTAGATTTTAGGCTATATGGCATTCAAAATATATTATCTAAAAGGGGGGTTATAAGGGGGCCAGAATTAAATAAATCGAAATATCTCGCTTATTATTGATTTTTGTGAAAAATGTTACATAACAAAAGTTTCTTTAAAAATAATTTTCGATAAGTTTTATTCCTCGAAAAATTTTGATAGGACTGATATTTAATGAGATAAATGAGTTTTAAAATTAAAATAACTGCCATCTAAGGCCGTGTAATGAATTAAAAAACAAATGACTTCGTCTATAAGGGGCCTTGGACAGCAACAATCGAAAGCTATGAAAGATAGCCTACAGATAATGTTTCTGTGTTTGTATGAAGTAATATCAGAAGCTAAATTAACCGATTTGTATAATTAATTATTAATTCACCATTGGAAAGTGTAGTTTCTCTAGATGGACATAATGCTATAATGTTATTACAGTAACTTCTGAGTGAATCGAGGACAGGTAAGATTAAAATAGCTTCTTATGCACAGAAAACTTGATAGGCTATTCTGTACATTCGTTTCCTGTATTTCCTAAAATAATTTTTATGATCAAATGAGTGGTCTCTGGATCAAAATGATCGCATTTTAATTATGCAAATACAATTTAAATTAAGTAACATAATAAACGATTTATCCTTATATCAAACACGAATGTTCCCTGGATCAAATGTCCTATTTTAATTATGTAATTACTTTATATTTATTTCTAACGGGTGCAGCGGAGCGCACGGATACGGCTAGTAATAATAATAATAATAATAATAATAATAATAATAATAATAATAATAATAATAATAATGTTTTATTTTCGCTGGCAGAGTTAAGGCCATAAGGCCTTCTCTTCCACTCAACCAGCCTTAATCAATACAATACATAAATTTAAATTACAAATATTTACACTACTCTTAAAAGGTTCTGCAGCAATATTCTTGACTACATATTTATTTAAATTTAGATAAATCTATAAGGTAAAGTAGTAACTTAATTTATGAGCTAATTTAATTCAATTAATTATAATTAATTTAGTATCTGAGATAGCTAGTAAAATGATGAAAATTAATTTAATATAAGCTTACTAGGACTATGTTACAGGGAGAATATATTTCTATTTCTATAATGAGAATATTAATGTACCTAATTGCCATTAGAGGTTTTGTAAATATATTTAGAGAAATTAATGATAATAATAATAAGAATGGACAGATGTTAGTTTCATTATAAGTAACAAATATTAATCAGCAATTAATCCGTTAAGTAAGAATTTATGTAATTTTGACCTAAATGAAGTTATTGTCCAACAACCCCTTATATCACTCGGAAGCGAGTTCCAATTTCTAGCAACTGAAACTGTATAGGATGAAGAATATAAAGATGTCTTGTGGTAGGGTATAATGAGTAAATTGTTATGATGAGATCTTGTACTTAGCTGATGATATGCGGATAAATTTTGAAAACGAGAAGCCAAATGTATTGGGGTAGCGGTGCGCAGAATTTGAAATAAGAGAACAAGAGAATGCAGGGCTCGTCGATCGCTTAGCCTTAGCCAAGACAGAGTTTGGAAAGACGGGGAAACATGGTCATACTTACGAATATTACAAATATAACGGACGCACGCATTATGCACACGTTGTAGCCTGCTGCTCAAATTTGCATTTAGGTTACTTAATATAATATCGCAGTAGTCGAAGTGTGGCATCACGAGTGTTTGTACAAGGATTAATTTTAATTTATCGGGAAGAAAGTGCTTCAGTCGCTTTAATGAGTGAATAATGGCAAATATTAATATAGGCCTATATAAAACCATTAAACATTGAGAAACCTGAAACAGCTATTATTGTTAACAAGAATTATTAGAAAAATATTTCGTTAGCCTATTCTTAAATTGGTTTGAAGTCTGACAGTCCCTGATATTACTCGGTAGGGAATTCCAAAGTCGAGGAACAGCCACAGTGAAAGAAGATGAATATGAGGATGTTCGGTGGGAGGGAATGGATAATGTTGAGGAGTGTTGTGATCGTGTGTCTAGGTTATGATGGGTGGATAAATTTTGAAAACGAGACGCAAGATAGACAGGAGTGGAGAAATGCAATGTGTGAAAGAGAAGGGAAAGACAGTGGATCTTCCTACGATCTTCTAGACGGAGCCATGACAACATTTCGAGGGATGGTGTTACGTGATCAGCCCGGCGAATATTGCAGACGAAACGGACGCACATATTATGAACAGGTTGTAGTCTCTGCGCCGAAGTAACGCTTAGGTCAGGAAGCAGAATATCACAGTAATCGAAGTGGGGCATCACGAGTGTTTGCACTAACATTTTTTTTTTTTTTTCATGGAAAAGGGTACAAAATTCTTCAATCGCCTAAACGAGTGGATTAATGAGAATACTTCTTTGCAGGTTTGTGGAACTTGAATGTTCCAATTTAAACTTTAATCCATATAAATACCTAGATTCTTTACTGATTCACTGAACGGAATTTCGGTGCCGTATATTTTAATCGGGGACAAATTTGGTATGGTAATAGTGCTTAACAAACGTGAATGGCCCACAATGATTGACTGTGATTTTTCTGGATTTAGTTTAAGTCGGAATTTCCGTGTCCATGTCCATATTGAGTCCAGATCGTCAATTGAGTCTATAAGTCAGTCTTGATAATAGAACTGTCCTAAAAAATGCAAGTAAATCAGTGTCAGGAACTGTTATTTCACTCATTATTTATTATATCAGCCAAAGTGCACACTAACACCTCAACTGAACAAAACTCACGAAAGGGGTAACTCGGAAACTAAATTATTTTCAATATCAAAGCTAGCTTCTTGTGAGCCTTGCGATGAGGGTGGTTTAGTTAGAAAGGGATGGAAAATCTGCGGGGTGGGTTACACAGAACAACACGTGAAAGAAACCATCCTGCTTGTAATTCAGTGGAGGAGATTGGAAGCTGGTGTGTGCAGGCTTCGTGTTTACTGCTGCATCACAAATCATCCTGAGCTGCCGCATCACAATATTTAACGCGTAAATATAAATTCTATCAACATTAATAAATAATTTTTTTCATAAACTGCAGGTTTATTATTAAATTATTTTTAACTGGGAAGCTGAGCTTTATAGCTTACATTAACGCTACGCTACTGGACTGAGTGTTAGGAAAAAGCAGCATTCAAATACAGGGACATCATTTTATTTTTACTTGCATTTTTATTGTACCTGCATTTCTGAATGTACTTCACTCTCACCCCTTTACTAATGTCCTTGCTCCCGTCAGACACACAAACTTACGGCCGCTGTTGCATTCGAAGTCTTCAAGCAGTGAAGTAAACACTGCAGTGTATAGTGTGTTTCAGAAATATGGTTGCGTTTTCTATAGAAGAAAGAACCTATATTAATAATATCGTACTAAAAAATTATATTGAAGAAACGATAAATTAAATTTCAGAGAATATGCTTCAAAATGTTTTTAATAATATGCGAACATTAGCTATCCAATTTTCATTATTTCTTTCATGTTGTTTTATGGTCTAGATATTAATGTAATAACTATGTAAGCAAATGTATTTAATTAGAATTAGAGTCTGGCTGGGCGGAAGAGAAGGCCTACTGGCCTTAGCTATGCCAGATTAAATGAATGAATGAATATTATTATTATTATTATTATTATTATTATTATTATTATTATTATTATTATTATTAAAGAATTGAAGCCTGCATTGTAATGAACAACAACCATTTTCAGCAACTTGTTTAAAAATTCAGATTAGCTTATTTTGAATTGAGGTGGCTATAAGCAAAGGAATGCTAGTGACATTTGTAATAACATGAGTTAAGTGCATCCAGTGTAAGCCAAAGTATCTAAAATTCTAGTGGCAAAGGGATATTTTAATCGCATCACACATTAAAATTTAAATAAAAATTTCACCGGTTTTACGAAAGCTTAAATATGTAAACCCCATTTTCTCAAAAGTAACAAGTACACTTACAGCCCTTTACTTATGACCCCCTCAATTTAAATGCACTCTCTATATTGTATGTTAACATCAATAATTAATATGCTAAATAAAGTAGACATTGCATAACGAACATAGCCGCCTAAAAAGTTGAGTTTTTGAAAAAAAAATGTTACTACTCTACCGTATTTTGATAAATTCCGTAAAAGTGATGATCAAACTGAAAATCGTAATATGGTATTTCCCTACAACATAAATGGATACATTACTTTTCTCTCCTCCTATAGCTAGTAAAATGATTTGTTTACATATTGCACTAGTAACATCAAACTCCTGTAATGGAAGGGGGCAACAGTGTTTCCGAGTATAGCCAGGTTAATGTTAAAAATGTTGGTAAAAATAAAGTGATGTCCCTGTACAAAACCTGTAGAAAATCCGCTAATGATTACGCAGAATGAAAATTAGATCGCTACATTACAGCCATAACGTTCCAAAACTAGCGTAAAATTCACTAATCTGGTAACATTGCTTTCCAATACTATCATTCTCCGTCCTACCGTCTTCGTTTCCATTATAACTTCTTCGCCAGTCGTGTAAAAATCGTACACAACTAGCAGTCTTTACTAGAGTCTATATATCTGAAACTGTCAAGTTACTGTACAAGTCATTGTACAATTTTATTCTCCATTGTCCATTGTTAACAACTGGCTCATATATTTTTACTAGTTACATTTCTTTTCCACGTTCTTAGTTTATTTTTTATATTTTCTGTTAAACTCCACATTTCTGCTCTATAAATTACAATTGGTACCTGGATGACTGACAATCGCTCTATAAAGGGGGCAAAGGGCATTCATGTTGTCGGGATAACAGAAATAGATATCTTTGTTCATAGTCCAGCACACTAAAATTGAAGATAATTTCAGCTATCCTGCAACTGTTGATACTGGCAACTCAAACAACTGTCTCCTCTATTTGTTATTATCTATAATGATGATCTACAGGGACGTCATTTTATTTTTACTTCAATTTTTATTGTACCCCAGTTTTTTTAATGTACTTCACTCCCACTCCCTCTACTAGTAAACTTCCAACCGTTCTCCACACAGAACCAAGGCCGCGTATACAGTCAAGGTCGCCCGGTCATAGTAAACAGTACTGAGTTAGTGAGTATAATACGTTCCGGAAATATGTTCGTGTTTTCCAGTGACGAAAGAGCTTTCGATATTGAATCATATTTTCGCACAGGTACTGTCGTCCGTTTGCCTACGTCGTATCCCGGTTTCCCCCACCCGCTTCTTCTCGCCCCTCTGTAAAGGCTAGTGGCTGGGCTGTCTTGGCTCTTTTCTGAAAACATTCATTTCTATTAGGAATTGGACGTCTACATAATATTATACAACTGTTTAAAATAACTTAAATAAAAGGGCCTCGTCAATTAACTGTCACGTGATTTCCCTCCTTTCTACGACCCTGCGACAAACCAATTGGACGGACAGTAGATAGCATGTCTGAGTAATTTTATCTTTTCCGATCGGGCAGAAGTGAAGATTGAATTTACAGTACGTAAGATACTCTTTTATAGAGTAGATAGAGAATTATTTCAACATGAGCTACTAGTACGAAGGACGAAACTGATAATTGGAATTAGGTACAATAGTCTATAGTGCGATAATATGCAAAAAAGAACTGAGGCCTGTATCGAAATGATGGTCATCATTTTCAAAATTGTTTAAATACGTATCCATATTATGATTATTTTTAAATTTAACTTCATTCTCTATATTGTACGCTAATGTGCTGTAGACAGTATAATATACACTGAATAATGAATACGTCCGCATGGACAGCTCAGTTCGTGAGTAAAAATGTTTATTGTTAATAAAGTACTGTATTTTGGTTAAAGAAAAGCCTAATGAAAACTATCAAACTCAAAATAGCGATAATTCATAGTTTACGTAAATGGATGAACTACTTTTCTTCCCTCCTATACCTAGTAAAGTGATTTGTTTGTGTTTTACGCCAGTATCATCGAACTCCAGTAGTGGAAGGGGGTTGCAAACGGTGTTTCCGGTTCTCAACAGTTAATCCAAAGGTATAGCCAGGTTAATATTAGATATGTTAGTAAAAATAAAATGATGTCCCTGTATTATTTATTAATAAGCTAATACATATGAAACAAATCTTCCAATAGAGTTTTTGTTCAACTCAAATCAAGTATTATCAGACACCGGCTCGCGATCCCGTTAGTGAGAACCACAATTTTCATAAGAATCCGTTGCTAAGCAACCAGTCATCTGCATGACATTTATTATGATGGGGCTTCAGAAGAGGGAGGAGGCAATGAACCTGGAATGACAAGTACCCAGACACATTTATGGTTCAAACGCATTAACTTTTTATTGTACCAAGAATAGAGAAAATAACCAGCCTCATGGTCTAGTGGTCAGAACTTCTGGCTATAGTTCACGAGATACCGGGTTCGATTCTCTGTTAGAGCACAGGAATTCTTCCTGAAAAGAGAATTTTTCCTGTGTTCGTCCATGGTTTAGATTTAAGACCTCTCCTGGCGCCGCATACAACCCCTACTAAAAATTAAGGGCACCCTCTCCATAAGTGAAATTTCACTCCTGTGCTTATATTTATGTGAAACACCCTGATATTTATACAAAGACCAAATACCTGTGAAAAATAAAGTTTTTACTGCAAATCCAATCTGTGGATTTATAACAATTTGTCTGCTATGAAACTTTTTGAAAAATTACATATTTTGTAAGAAAAAAAAATAATTACTCCAGAATCCGTTGACTTAAGACCAGTGGTTCCCATTTAAGGTGCGACCCATTTAAATGTTTTTTTTTTTTTTTTTTTTTAGTGATCGTGCTTCATTTAATATAGGATGCTCCTTACTTACTTACTTACAAATGGCTTTTAAGGAACCCGAAGGTTCATTGCCGCCCTCACATAAGCCCGCCAGCGGTCCCTATCCTGTGCAAGATTAATCCAGTCTCTATTATCATACCCCACCTCCCTCAAATCCATTTTAATATTATCCTCCCATCTACGTCTCGGCCTCCCTAAAGGTCTTTTTCCCTCCGGTCTCCCAACTAACACTCTATATGCATTTCTGGATTCGCCCATACGTGCTACATGCCCTGCCCATCTCAAACGTCTGGATTTAATGTTCCTAATTATGTCAGGTGAAGAATACAATGAGTACAGTTCTGTGTTGTGTAACTTTCTCCATTCTCCTGTAACTTCATCCCGCTTAGCCCCAAATATTTTCCTAAGCACCTTGTTCTCAAACACCCTTAACCTATGTTCCTCTCTCAGAGTG
The DNA here is from genome assembly GCF_040183065.1 of Periplaneta americana. Taxonomy (NCBI): domain Eukaryota; kingdom Metazoa; phylum Arthropoda; class Insecta; order Blattodea; family Blattidae; genus Periplaneta; species Periplaneta americana. The sequence goes on along the minus strand of NC_091132.1, from coordinate 183,767,123 downwards.
ATAGGATGCTCATTATTATTATTATTATTATTATTATTATTATTATTATTATTATTAATGCTTTTATTAGTTGTGTTTATTATTAATTGTCATTATTGAGTGTAATTGTAGTTACCACTGCCACCGGGTATATACCCATTTGCAGTGTAAATAAATACATACATACCTACATATATTTTTGGGCGAGACTTCCTTTTGCTCCTGTCTTACCGCTACTAAACCCCATTCGAAAAATAGAAATTCATGTAAAAAACGAAAATTATGATAAACTTACTCAAAATCAGTGGCTACCACCCAAGGTATGATCAAATTGAATTATATATAGTTGATATTCCCAAGAAACTAGTTCGATTAATTAAAATGTGCCTCAGTGAAACGTACAGCAGAGTCCATATAGGTCAGTTTCTGTCAGATGCGTTTCCAATTCACTGTGGGCTAAAGCAAGGAGATGAACTATCACCTTTACTTTTTAACTTTGCTCTAGAGCAGTGGTTCCCAAACTTTTTCAGCCACGGAGCCCTTTTTGAAGCAAAAGTTTCTCATGGAGCCCCAAGAAATGTTTATTGTTTAGTTCTATCTGATATGTTCTATGAAGCATAGTACACACGATATGTATACGAAAGTATGAATGAAAAGGTGTGTGTGTGTATATATATAAATAAAGGAAACAATAGTAAAAAAGAACTGGAGGCAATATTATTTAAATGTACAAAATGATAATTTTATTGTAAGTAGTACCGGTAGATAAGATATGTAAAAGAGGTTACAATGTTATATTTCCATCCGAATTAATGTGAAGAATGTGCCTGTTTCTTGCGGCAGTGTTTGTCAATGTCCGATGTCACAGAACTCAGTTGAAGATCCATATCTTCTTCGGCATCCAAACGAGCTCTATACTCGTATTTTGTTTTTATAGCCGTGTACTTCGAAAAGGCCGTTTCACAGAGGTACGTAGTATTAAAAGGCGATAAGAGCAATTTAGCTTTTGATCTTAATATCGAAAGATCCTCGCCTAACAGCCCAAAATTCGGGAAGTGGTTTGCTTTTAAATGACGCCTGGCAATGGCTGTCCGAAACCATGTCTATAAGGACCCCATATGCTGCCGCAGTGAGGGCTGCTGGTTTTGACTTCACTGAAAATGGATCTACAATCCACTCATATTTGTTTCGAATCGATTCCTGAGTGTCTCTTGGAAAGTATGAATTCATATTTTGAAGCAAATTATCATGGTGCTCTTTTATTATTGCTATGAATGAGTTATTCATTGTTATGTTATTTTCTTCTGTAAAGTTTGAAGTCAATGAGAAACATGTCAGATTCTTATTCTAAACTCTTTCCATGTAGAACGTTATTTTTTTTCGGTGCGGCAATTTTTTCATTAGCATTGAATATAATGAAAGAGTACGATGAAAGAGTAATGGAACGGAGAAAAATTCTCTCCGGCGCCGGGATTTGAACCCGGGTTTTCAGCTCTACGTGCTGATGCTTTATCCACTAAGCCACACCGGATACCCACCCCGGCGCCGGACAGAATTGTCTCAGTTTAAGTTCCAACTCTTGGGTTCCCTCTAGTGGCCGTCCTCTGCACTACGTCATAGATGTCTATGAACGTAGGACTGAAGTCTACACATGTTCTGAGGTTCAAATCCCGGCGCCGGAGAGAATTTTTCTCCGTTCCATTACTCTTTCATCGTATGATGACGCAGAATATCTGCATGGAAATATCATATGTACTTCGGTACATTAAAATAATATATATTGAATATAATGTTCTGTTTCCCTTGTATGGATGTGCTGAATTCGTTATTTTTTATAAAATGTGTCCTAAGTAACCTAATTTGCACATGATTCAAGGCGGCATGATTCATGTGATTATTTACACATATCATAATATTATTATGATATGCTTTGGTACATCATAATAATACCATGGTAACGGTATCGAGTTTTCAATGAAGACATCTATCAGGAAAAAAAAAATTCAGAACCGCTTGTAGAGGATGGCAATGGCTTGCAGAACAAAATATCTTCATGAAAAGAATCTGAAAATTCGTACTGCACAAACGTCATTAACACAGCTAATCCGGCAATGTCCGTGGATTCGTCAAGTTGTAGCAAAAATTTCGTTTGACTGGTACGGGAAATTATGGTAGTTTTAACATCATTTAATAGATCCTGGATCCCATTACGTACAGCGTTATTTGATAAGGGCACACTGGAGATCAAGTTTGCAGTTCTTTCGTCCACCATGCACTTCACTACCTTTACTAATAATGGTTTTATAAGAATTCCGGCAAGGGTGTGAGGTTTACCAGTAAGACCCAGGTCATGACTAACCAAGTAGGTACGACGTTTCCAGTGCTTTCTAGTTATTTATCTTTACATGAGATAAAATTTTTGTCTGAACTGCATGGAGTTCGTCACATTTTCTTTTGAAGTAGTCTGCAGTTTTATTTGTGAAGTCAGGATGAGTTTCGAAATGCTGCCTAAGCTTGGCAGGTAACATAGAATATTGGGCAAAACTTTGTTACATTTCACACATTGTGGACGTCCATCAGCAAACTCAGTGAATCCCATATCCAAATATGAATCACAATATTTTCGTTTTTTACTTCCTTTTCTGTACCTCAACACTAGGCATCGTAAACTCTGAAGCAGGATCATGCGTAGCATATTTTCAACTAAATCCCAAAGAATTCGCACTATCTTCTTCGAAAGTAAGGTTACAACTGTTGTTATCATCTTTTGACTGAGCACTGGTTGATGACTGATGACTATAGTAGATCTATTATTGCTGCTTCTATCTAGCAAGAAGAAATGAAATTACTTTCTGAGAAAGTACTTTTCGCTTGATGGAAGTAGTTTACGTTTTGTCGCACTAGAGACTAGATGGAAGCAGAAATTTTTGTTATCCGCGGTCGGAGCCCCTGAGACTTACTTGCGGAGCCCCAAGGGCTCCGCGGAGCACACTTTGGGAACCGCTGCTCTAGAGTATGCCATTAGGAAAGTCCAGGATAACAGAGAGGGTTTGGAATTAAACGGGTTACATCAACTGCTTGTCTATGCGGATGACGTGAATATGTTAGGAGAAAATCCACAAACGACTAGGGAAAACACGGGAATTTTACTTGAAGCAAGTAAAGCGATAGGTTTGGAAGTAAATCCCGAAAAGACAAAGTATATGATTATGTCTTGTGACGAGAATATTGTACGAAATGGAAATATAAAAATTAGAAATTTATCTTTTGAAGAGGTGGAGAAGTTCAAATATCTTGGAGCAACAGTAAGAAATATAAATGACACTCGAGAGGAAATTAAACGCAGAATAAATATGGGAAACGCGTGTTATTATTCGATTGAGAAGCTTTTATCATCCAGTCTGCTGTCGAAAAATGAAAGTTAGAATTTATAAAACAGTTATATTACCGGTTGTTCTATATGGTTGTGAAACTTGGACGCTCACTTTGAGAGAGGAGCAGAGATTAAGGGTGTTTGAGAATAAGGTGCTTAAGAAAATATTTGAGGCTAAGAGGGATGAAGTACAGGAGAATGGAGAAAGTTACACAACGCAGAACTGCACGCATTGTACTCTTCACGTGACATAATTAGGAACATTGAATCCAGACGTTTGAGATGGGCATGCCATGTGGCACGTATGGGCGAATCCAGAAATGCATATAGAGTGTTAGTTGGGAGGGTGGAGGGAAAAAAGATCTTTGGGGAGGCCGAGACGTAGAAGGGAGGATAATATTGAAATGGATTTGACGGAGATGGGATATGATGATAGAGAGTGAATTAATCTTGTACAGGATAGGGACCGATGTCGGGCTTATGTGAGGGCGGCAATGAACCTGCGATTTCCTTAAAAGCCATTTGTAAGTAAGTAAGTACGTAAGTAAGTAAGTAAGTATTTGAAATCTGATTATTCCAACGAGCTTCCGTCAAAGTAGACGCCAGGATTTTTAACAATCGAGTTATAAGGTATAGAAATATTGTTTATGACAAGCGATGGTGTAAATAATACTTCGAAAGAAGACAATAGTCTCTTGTGCTCTAGAATAATAGTGTGAAATTTATCTGGGTTTTACACCAGGTGTACACTGAAGTTAGGTCTTCATTAAACATTTTCAATGAGTCATTCAGTATTTCCGGGAGGAAATGTAACTAAATTTGGAGGTCGTAAAGATGACATCTGCTTTGCTTCAGTATTTTATTTTCTAACATCTGTCAGTTTCCAAAAGTAGTGTGAACTTCTTCGAAACCGTGCTCAATTTCAGGCGGACACCTGTCTATCGCACAGCAAGAGCGGAGATTTCAATGCCAGTATAAAACACGAACTCACGAGCGTCATATACTAACAATATGCATTTTAGGCTTTCACGGTGAACGTGATCAGAGGCAGACTTTTGGATATTCCATCGTGTCCTCGAACTCAAGATTTTTAATGTTCCAGAGGTTACAACATTATGACAGAAATATATGAACAGAGGGCTCGCCTACTCCGTTGGGCTGATTGGCTACTACCCCAAACAAGTGAGCTATGACAATTCTTCGCTGTTGAACATGCTTCACAGACTTTGTTTTTGCTACCCAAAGAACACACGAGACTTTCTGCTGAAACAGTCCACATGGCTAGTTTTACAGAATTAGTTTCCTCTTATTTATATCTCCATGAAACCATTGTTACATAAATTACAAGATCTGCACCACAGTCTAGTATATACAGTCACAAAGCTCAATACTTAATAAATATGCACCCATAGATAGTTGCAAACCTCCAGGATCGCTACTATCGTCTCATCAAGACCCTTTCTTTCTCTAGCAGACGATAAAATGTATTGTACTTTCGATATCGTGTTCTTTTGAAAAAATTAACACCTTCCTTCCACTACTGCAATATGAAATACATAAGGTTTATATATTACTTTCATAAAGTATATTATATTTTACAAACTCACCTTCCTGGATCTTTCGGAAGAAGGATAAGTCTGACCTCTTTTTGTTACAATTTATAGTGCTACAAACGTCTCCTTGTCCCATAATATTATTCAAACTACTGTATTTTAGCCATTTACAGTTATTATAACCGATAACGAACATTTTACAGTTTACACAACTTTTCACAACAATACGAAATACGGCACAGTCAATGCCTTTTCGATCTAGACCAGGCCGTAATGTATGTTCGAGTTTTCTATTTCAGTGTATGTAGCTCTCTGAAATGTTATATTATAACTTTCTTGCGTATCATTGCCAAGCTTTATTTAGTGCAATGTGTCCATAAGTTCCGTTTACTTCTTGTTGCATAATATGTTTCAGAAATAATTACAAAACTGTGTTATTTTAATGTGAAGATAATTTTACGTGTTAACATAATCTGTTCGAATCAAGCTATGCAGCTATTTTGAGCTTTAATAAAATGAAGCTATTTAAGATTTTAATTTAGCACATCTAGCCTACCTTCCTTAATTGTAGACAGAAAATTTAACATACCACTCCTATGAAATTAGTGTACGTGCCATTGTGTTACTTCGTGTCTTAGGTACTAAATAAATACAATAATTCAGTACTGAATTGTAGTATTAAAATACAGAAAAATTGATTGTCAGGGGTTTCATACATGACATGTTTAAATATAATGTATAATTGCGAATATAGGAATATAAGTTAAATATAGTAAACATAGCCTATAATTTCCATATGACATAACATACATATGTAGTGAGAGGACATTGCAGACCACTAAAATTAGACAGAAAGGGACAACTGGTACAGTAAACATAACCTATAATTTCAACATATCTAAATATCCGTGCGGTGCAACTGAAAATTATTGAATCTTGCATAAATGAATGTACAAGAATTTTGCAATATTTAATCGAAATAAAGGCAGGTATTACACATACGAACAACGTAATTTTCATACCAAAAATAACATTACTCGCAAGTGAATTATGTTAAAATATCTCATGATCATTGTTTTAAATTTTATTAATGCAATTACACTACATTTTAGAGAAATATATGTTACTCTTTATGCATTCAAACTAACTTATATGGTTGAAACGCGAGTCACATGGTCTGTCTTACGGCCTGTATTAGATCATGATGGCAGTGGCACAGTCTATTGTTCCTAGTACTCACAGCGCTCCAAGCGGCTAGCAACTATCGCGAGAAATGCAAAAAATCATCCCAAGCTTCGTGACTGTATATAGTAGACTGTGATCTGCACTACCAAACCTGACTAGATATATTTCTCTTTGCTATTTATTTAGAGTTATAACCATTCATTTTATTGGTTTTTAAGGGGTTAGGTACAGCTTACAGCAGTAAAATTTTGGAAATATTCAACTTTTTTTCCCTCCATTACTTTAACTTGTGTAATAATGAAAATTGGTATGTGTAAAACACTGTCCCTTTGCTATATGAAAAAAATATTTTTACGATTTAAAAAAAAATATTTACATAATTGTTTTCAAAATTCAGTTCACTGTACAGTGATGAAGCGTTTCCCACATAACTAAAAAACTACCTCCAACATTCTGTGATCAATTTTTTTGTGTGTATTTATGCATATCATATCTACAATATGATGCAAGATCACTTCTCTACCTTTGGTAGATTGTCTGGTAAAAAATAAATTCATTTAAAAAATGGTCAATATTTATTTTTTATTCTAACACATAATAAAAAAATATTATTTATGGAGAAATGTAGTTGAAAGAGCATGATATTGTAAACATGAGTTTCAGCAATAAAATAAAAGGGAGAGAAGATGAGAAAGTTAACAAGTTTTTGAGTTATGAGGGAAACGCTTCATCACTGCACAGTAAACTGCTACCATTTTGAATTTTGAAAAAAAAAATATATATATATATATTTTAAATCGTAAATACTTTTTCCATATAGCCGAAGCATAGTTTTTTTACACATACCAATTTTCATTATTGTACAAGATATAGTAATGGAGAAAAAAAATTGAATATTTCTAAAATTTTACTGCTGTAAGCTGTACCTAACCCCTTAAGTGGGACACGATATATAAGACACCACTAATTGCTGGATCCGATGAGACACTCAAATAACAACTGAATAATTTATATTATATTATATTATGCTTCATTTGTAATGTTCGATACTATGATCATATCTCACCTTCTTTCGAGAAGTTATCATGGCTTAGGTTACATGAGAGGAGAAATCTGCACTCACTTTGTCTCTTATATCGAATTATGCACACTTCATCCCCCTATTATTTATTCGCTCGTTTTCACACTCTCTCTCGCTGTCATAATATTAATACCCGATCACAACGCGATAACACGCTAGAAATTCCACTTCACGTATCATCTCTGTATTCCTCATCCTTCACTGTTGCTACCTCTCGTCACTGGAACTCTCTGCCGCCTGAAGTCAAGGGCTGCCGAACATTGAATTCTTCCAAATCCAAGTTAGAAAATTATCTTATGACGAGTTGCCAAACTAACTTACTATTATGACAAGTGTTGTATTGCATGTTTCCACGTATTCACATTTTTTTATGTTCTAATGATATTCAACTTATTTTATATTTTTGTTTTCATATTTTCCGATAATGTTATATCTCTAATGTGATAAGTTGAGCTATATATAATCTTAATTTTTCTTATTGTGTGTACTTAGAAATATTGTATTCACTGTATATTTTGTACTGCACTATTTTATTATTATTATTATTATTATTATTATTATTATTATTATTATTATTATGAATAATTGTCTTTTTTTGTATGCCTTATTTATTTTGACCTGCTGTTCACATATTATTATGCTTTTTTCTTTCTTTTTGTATGTTATATATTATGTCTGATTTCTTCTTATTTGTTGTTTATATTTTTTATTATTATTATTATTTTCTTATTCAGTTTTGTGTGTAAAATTGTAGTGTAATTTGTAAATTTGTAGTGTTTTTGTAACGCAGTCTTTACTCCTGGTTGAGTGTTAGAGAAGGCCGTATGGCCTTAACTCTGCCAGGTTAAATAAATCATTATTATTATTATTATTATTATTATTATTATTATTATAAGTCGGCCTGAGTAGCACAGTCGGTATAGCACTTGCCTTTTGTGCTCGAGGTTGCGGGTTCGATCCCGGCCCAATGCGACATTTAAGTGTGTTTAAATCCGAGTGGCTCATGTCAGTAGATTTGCTGGCATGTAAAAGAAAACTCCTGCGGGACAAAATTCCTTCACACCAGATACGCTGATATAACCTCGGGAGTTGCGAGTGTCGTTAAATAAACCATTACTTTTATATACATACAAATATAAATGTAAAAGATAACTATAAATAATTTATTTGTGATTAATAAAATTAATAATAAGGGATTGCTAGAAAACTACCAATGCTATCAGGAATCAGTTCACACTGTTTTATGAAGTAATTTTTTTAACTTACTTTTGGAATTCACAAATGTTCAATCTGTACTCCTTGCGCCACGTGGTACACATCAAGTTCATTCCAATTTAAAAATGTAAACTAAAAATCAGTTCATCTAAAATTCTACATCATTAGAATGTGGGGGACGTAGGCCTAAGCCTTGCATTTCACAAATCTCTGAAGAAAACGGTTGCACGGTGTGAGATCGGGGCTCCTTGGTGGCCAACATGCGACAGCGCAGTTGTCGTCTATTGCACGGTAGAAGTGAATCGTCCAGATAATTTCTAATATCTCGGTGTTAGTCACCCTATTGGAAGATGAAATTCTCCCGGTCTTCATGCAGTTGAGACAGTTCCTCAACTTAACAGCGCAAAATTCATGTCGATATCACAGATAGACATCTTAGGTATTATGCTTACTATCAGTCCAGTAATGCCACCAGTGTGGCTTATAGAAACTCTACAATTCCTCAACCTAACAGTGCAAAATGTATAAAGATGCTTGTCGATATCACAGATAGTTTTTGTTTTATGCAACACTGACAGTATCTATTTATTTTGCAGTAATCTCTATTTCACTATTATTATTATTATTATTATTATTATTATTATTATTATTATTATTATTATTCCATTAGGAAAGTTCAGGATAACAGGCAGGGTTTGGAATTGAACTGGTTACATCAGCTTCTTGTCTATGCGGATGACGTGAATATGTTAGGAGGAAATCCACAAACGATTAGGGAAAACACGAAAATTGTACTTGAAGCAAGTAAAGCGATAGAGTTGGAAGTAAATCCCGAAACGACAAAGTATACGATTATGTCTCGTGACCAGAATATTGTACGAAATGGAAACATAAAAATTGGAGATTTATCCTTCGAACAGGTAGAAAAATCCAAATATCTTGGAGCAACAGTAACAAATATAAATGACATTCGGGAGGAAATTAAATGCAGAATAGATATGGGAAATGCCTGTTATTATTCGGTTCAGAAGTTTTTATCATCCAGTCTGCTGTCAAAAAATCTGAAAGTTAGAATTTATAAAACAGTTATATTACCAGTTGTTCTGTATGGTTGTGAAACTTGGACTCTCACTTTGAGAGAGGAACAGAGATTAAGGACGTTTGAGGATAAGGTTCTCAGGAAAATATTCGGGGCTAAGAGGGATGAAGTTACAGGAGAATGGAGAAAGTTACACAACACAGAACTCCACGCTTTGTATTCTTCACCTGACATAATTAGGACCATTAAATCCAGAGGTATGAGATGGGCAGGGAATGTAGCACGTATGGGCGAATCCAGAAATGCATATAAGGTGTTAGTTGGGAGACCGGAGAGAAAGGACCTTTGGGGAGGCCAAGACGCAGGTGGCAGGATAATATTAAAATGGATTTGAGGGAGGTGGGATATGATGATAGAGACTGGATTAATCTCGCACAGGATAGGGCCTTATGTGAGGTCGGCAATGAACCTGCGGGTTCTTTAAAAGGCTTAAGTAAGTATTATTATTATTATTATTATTATTATTATTATTATTATTATTATTATTATTATTATTGAGAAGAAAAATCAAATGATTCTGCCTCAAAAGTGAGTAGTTATATAATTAGCATAGTGGTACTCATAATCCAATCAATAACGTAAATCTTTGTACAAACCAATATGGCCTACAATACTAGGAAATTACAATAACGGCGTTGAAGAGAAATTGAAATTAAAGGAGTTACGGAAGAGCTAAGTGTATATCAAATTATGAAATGTACATATTGATTTATTACACGTAATTATTAATTGTTCGGGATGCATATCAAGTTTTGAGAACATGTGAAATCAATCCCCAAGTGTAGGTCAATATGAACCAACTGTCCTAGTTTAATGTTTTCGAACATATATCAATTTAAATGACCTCTCCAATTACACGTTCCCAGTAGCCTGATTTTGTAGCTAGTCTTGCCGAAGAAAATCTTGTGCTACGGTTGATGCAATGTTAGACTATCGCAGACTTGTCCTGTTGATACAACCTAATGTGCCGAGCATGTTCATTTCTTTGCATTTCAATGACCTGTTTGATAGAAATAAACTTCCCGACTTTCACACAGAAGTTAATAAATTCCCTCAACTTTGACTACTATGCTGTCTTTCATGTGTTATGGGACATTACTTATTATTTAGGGGAACAAAATAATATTCTTTATATTGACTTCCGCTAATCTTATACTCTATCTACCAAAAAGTAATTGGGCACTGTTTTTGCCCCTTTAGAACCTCGTGGTACCACCTCTTGTTGCTATAACAGCAGCCACCCTGTCAGGCATGCTCTCCACTAGTTTGTGTAGGATATCCACTGGAATGCGTCGCCATTCCTCTTGCAACATGGCACTCAGTTGGACAATGGAGGTTGGCCCCATGTTTCGGCGGCTACTATGCAGTGGTATGCAGACAATAATGTTCACCGGTTGGACTGGCCTGCACGGAGTCCTGATCTCAATCCCATTGAGCACCTTTGGAACGAATTGGGCTGGCGATTGAGATCTCAGGAGATGCGGCCAACTTTATACTAATTTTTCCTGGAATTTATATTTTTGCTTGCCTGATTTTTATAAGAGAAAATGTGGATAAATATTGTAGTAGATAAAACATTCCTGATTATGGTACTAGATCATGTGATGATTTCGGTTAGAAATATTTTCGCACTTTCAAAGCACTGAGAAGTTGGGAAAATATGATAATAACATTTTTTTAACGTCTTGTCTGTTAAACCCAAATGTATTGCTCTTTAACTGATAAGGCTTTTTATACTGTTGACGACTTCTTTAATGTGGAGGTGAATGATCTTGTCTTTCAATTTGTAATGTTTCCTTTTAACGAAGCCTATAGTAATTTTAATTGTTTAATGACCAATAAATATTATTATTATTATTATTATTATTATTATTATTATTATTATTAATATTATTATTATTATCATCATCATCATCATCATTTGATATCTTCTTCTGCCCAGAACTCTTCTCCCGTTCACCATACCTTCCAGTGCATTCTTAACACGTTCCATTCTTCTCCATATCCACATTTCAAGTGCTTCTATTCGCTTCTCTTCACTTCGTCGTAATTTCCATGTTTCTGCCCCATACTGTTATACTCCACACAAAGCACTTCATTAGTTTATTCTTTAGTTCTTTTTCCAAAGTTACAAGGTTTTTATCTTAATAGACATTATAACAGCGTGCATTCAAATTTTGATAGCAAGTATCAAAAATATTCTCAATCAAGGATAGAAACACAAAAACTAATTGACAACAAAAGCATCGTGCCACGTAACAGAAATTAAGCCATTAAGATGCGGAGGTTCTTAGGGTGTGCCTTCTAGCTGTATGTGATACTTTTTTTTTTCTAAATTTCCAAATTCAAAGCAGATCACAGGTGAAATAAAACAACAGATCAACCTGCTCGTATTGGTATGATTTTGGAGTAGAGTAGCAGAATCTGCCATTCCACTTCAAAATACTAGTAATATGTGTTAGTTCTATTACTTTATACTGAAATAATAATAATAATAATAATAATAATAATAATAATAATAATAGGCCAAATAATTTAATAATTAAAAATAGATCATTAACGAAAGGGCAACTTCGAAGAACAGAAGCTGCTGAAATGCGATTGCTAAGACCTCTTGCAGGATATACTCTTTACGACCATAAAAGGAACGCTGACATCCGAGCAGAATTGAATATCACCGCCATTACGGATACTATAGAATCTTACCGCAACAACTGATATGAACATGTATTAAGAATGCCCAACAATAGGTTACCCAAGAGACTATTGGACTATACACCTCATGGAAAACGAGACATCGGAAGACCAAGGAAGAGATGGAAAGACCAACTTTCTTCTGGAAGCGGAACAGGCCAGGAGGCCTAATCCAAGACTGTTATTGATGATATTGAAAAATCGACGCATTTTGTCGATCTTCAGTACTGTGAAAGAAGGCAATGTGGCTCTCGACAAATTACTATTTCTCACTTTTGGCTCTCCTCTAATTTCTAGTGAGTACCACTGGTGTAGACAGACAGATAGGTAGAATGAGAGATGGATAGATAGAGACGGACGGACGGACGGACAGACAAACAGACAGACAGAAATTAAGTCTGTGTCACTATCTGATACTTGCTGGCTCTTAAAAAAAAAGTACTTTGGGTTTCTCCTGAAAAAAAAAAATGACAAATGCTAAGCATACATGGAAACTGTCAAAGCGAAACATTTGTCGTCTATTCCGCGAAACTCAGGTTCTGGAAATATGTAATCAAGTAGCTAGGGGCGTCACTGCACTTTGGAAGGCGTACATCTGTAGAATTATGTGTACGCGAGGTTCACTGGTGCATAGAGAGCATGGGACCGACGACTTTTACGTGACGTCTCATAGCGGATAACATAAATTAACGTTGAAATTATTCCGAATGTAGCCTGCAGTCTAACTTGTATTTGTACTAAAAGAAATTGAAAAAAAAATTATGAATACCTAATAAATGAAGGGTTCCGAGCCATAGTGGGCCAAGCGCAATTTATTAAAAACGGAGAAAGCAAGGTTTAAAGTTAAGGTTTTGTTTTGTATAATTTTGCTCTGTAAAATTTTTATATAATTGAGAATGGTACCAGAAAGAGAATGAAGTGAACAAATCCCTTGAAATTATGTCTAAATTGTTTATAAAAATTATTTTGTTTATAATTTTTACATACAACTTGAAACATGATAGCTCATGCAGTTTTTAAGATAGAGCCACATTTTTTCACTGTTTTATAGCTAAAACTATTCTTTAGTGCCTGACATAGAGCTATTTTTTATTTTTATTTACATTAATTAAATATTACGATATATGTAACTTACAATAATATTTTATGTTGCATAAATCATGTAAAAAATCTATAGAAAATTATTAATTATATTAATGTTATTTTACTCATTGTCAAGCACTAGGGGACATTTCAAGCTTCAAAATGACACCAATATCTTCTTGGTATCACCATATTTGACTGAGATATCATGTTTGAAAGAATTAAATATTCTAAAATTACTATTTACAGGAAATGAGCCACAAACTTTCAGAGCCTAGAAGACTCCATCATCATATGTCACCCCTTAAGAAGCTTCATGTCGGTCCAGTTTCAGCTTCTTTCTGCCACTCAAATACCTTCACCTTGTTTTAACTTCAGGTGTTGAATGTTTTTTTTTGGCATTTTTGTCCTTATTTTCCATTGATGCAACAAATCCTGCGATGGTGTTTGTCCTAGGGTTTATGCCCATCGTCCTCAGAATTGTAATTTCTAATTTTGGACTCATTAAAATGACGTACAACATCATTGACACACAAATTTACAGTTTTTTGACTAACAGTAAAAGATTATAAATTACTTCATTACGTAAAAAAGTTTTTTTAATCTAATGATCATGCCCTGTTATTATTATTATTATTATTATTATTATTATTATTATTATTATTATTATTAATAATTATTGTTAGTATCAATTGCTAGTATTATTATTAATTTATTTTTATTAATTGTGTTTATTATTGTCGTTTTTGAGTGTAATTAGGTACCACTGCCACCGGGTATATACCCATTGCAGTGTGAATAAATACATGCATACAGATATTTATGCATCTATTTCGGGACTAGAAAGAAGTTTATTTTACAAGCAATGCTGGACGAGGGGATTGACAGCTATGAAGATCACTCCAAAAGTAATGCACTCCAAAAGTAAGTGACCGTGGCTGATGACGCAGCATTTTGGAAAATGGGACTTATCTGAAAAACCATAAGGCATAAATCGAAAATTCTTATATCAAATTAAAGGGGAGAAAATTCTCTGTTAAAATAGTTATATTTTGAAAATTCTAATTTTTCATCATTTTTTGGGTTTTGTGGTGGTACATATACCTTAAGTGAATACCACAGTTTAATGAAGATTGATATGTCTTATAGTTTTAATATGCATACTTTATACTACTTGCTATATGTTTAATTAAATTATAATAATCACTTAATTTTAACCCTTGTTTTCTTCGCATTTTATTTATGGCGCTTTGCCCACTATGGCTCTGAATCCTTCAAATATAATTATTTTTAGTGAACCGTTAGACTAGATTATAATTAAATCGATTATTATTGAAAAAACACATGTCCACTTTTTTGACAAATTGAGTTATGACTAAGAAGCGGATTCCTATGTAATTAAATATTCTTTTTGCGTGTGATAAAACACAATTAACAAAGTTAAAAATTCCGAACATGAAGTTTCAAGTTTAAAACCCGAAATTTATTTCACATAAAAGCACATACTTTCACCAAAAAATTATGTAAATACATATTTTCAGGAAATCTATTATAAATACATAAATCATGCAGTTTTTTTACTTAAATAATTTTTTACAAGAACTTTTTAAATATTTTAAAACTAAATCAATTATATCACTCAGAAGTAGATTATCTTTTTTAAGAATTCTTGGTTGCTTCGAGTTTCTAAGCGCTGTGTGGTGTATCCGTGATCCATTTTCGTAATAGTTTCGCCTCAAGTTCTGAGAACTGCTAGGCAGCTTATCAGTGTTATTATTAGAGAATAAATTAACGTGGACAAGGAGGAGAGATAACACATAAAGCGTGGAATGAAATCATCTTCAGCAACAATAAATATTCCTATTTGTTTGTGAAACACAACAGATAAGAGTTCTGGTATGAACATTATTTCATTTAAACAAATCTCTCGTCTCTCGCTCATGTATATCGAGTATATCTTGTTGTGATTCCCTGTTATCGAGCTTCGTCAATCGATATCCTTCAAGATATACTGAAAGATTGTTATTTAAAAAACGATTTGGCTTTCCTATTAGCAAATTTAAGCTTTTTGCGAGACACCATAAAAAAACTCGAAACATCCAAAAACCTGTTGTCTGAAACAGGGAGGTGCGTGCCATGGAAATTAAACTAGACTCGCTACCAGGTTCAGAAGCACAATTACTAAGGGACAAATTACAGAATGTGTTTGGGAAAAACAGTGGATATAAAAAAATGTGTAAAGTTGCTCAAGTATTGGAGGATGTGCCTGTAGGTGAAATTGACGGTGTAGGTGTTTGTGACATTCCTGTCTTTAAATATGCACATCTGACGTCCTGTGATGTGGAAAGATCGTTTTCACAGTATAAGTCGTTGTTCAGAGATAATCGGCATGCATTTGTGATGGAGAATTTGGAGATGACCTTTGTTGTTCACTGCAATTCTCGGCCAACTACTAGCACTCAAGTGTGGTTGGTGAGTACCTAGTAATTTTTTTTTCAAGCTAAGTAAGATATTTTTGTCATATTAAAAAAAAATATTTTTTTTTTTGTTTTTAGCAAATATTTACGTATTTTTTAGTAATAAAAATTAAATATATTTAAAATTTTTAGCACATAAAAATCCGCTCCCTAGTTATGACCACCATCATATTCTTCTTACTGTAGCACACCGTTTGCTGAAGAAAAAGCACAAGTATGTGCTCTCCACTGAATGTTACAGTGTGAAGAAGTTTCCGTTTAGTATTGAAAGGACATGTGTCCTATCAGTAACAAACTCTCTTCTTTTCCCATCATTCTTTGCATGATATACAATATAAAATCTCATGATTCCATTCTTTGTTTACAACAGTTACAAAATGGCGAGTAGTTGAATCATTAGGGAAAGGAGTGCCTAAAGATCACAATATATTTCTAAATTTCACAGTATTCAGTGATGGTTTTTAATGCTAAGTACAGTGGTTGTATATGAATATATTGATGGAGTAATGACACACACATTCAAGTTACTGCACAGAACTAATGCGATATGTCCTAAGGACTTGAAACTACTTTAAAGTAAATCATATTATGGAAAAGTTCCAATAAATAAGAAGATGTCAGCCAAGTTATACAGTGTGTATTTCCTAAATATCTTCAATTTTATGAAGCAATTCCCCACTAGTCGACAGAAGAAAAAACAATGAAGATGACTGAAAACTTCAGAGGAAGTGTTTAATGAAGAAACTTAATAGTAATATGCGTTACAAGAGCGGTATGTTGAAGTTTTCATGTTCGAGGAAAAGATTGAAAAAGCGAAACGTAGTTGAGCTTTTTTAATTTCCGAGAATTAAAAGAAAACATACCGCTCGTGTATCGTACATTATTTTGTGCGAAGATCGTTTACTACATACCCGAAAAAGGAATTTCTAATTAGTTGCAATGAAATCTCCATCTTGGTTTCTGTTCAATGACGGCAAATTTGCAAAACAAAAATATCTATCTTCAACATTGTTGCTTTAAAATGTTTTCTGTGTTTACTATACTCCAGCAGGCCTTGATATACGTCTGTCTTTTTTTTCCCCCAGTCTATAAATGCGAACTTAAAACAAACGGTAAGGTTATGTAATGATTTAGAGTTTACTTAATTTTTTAAAATATTTAAAAACAATAATTAACATTGCAATTTAGGTGAAATTGCAGTGGTAAGTTTCCAATTTATAATTATTACTATACTAAACGTCTCTAAAAATAATATGTTAAAAGCCTAAAGCAGTAAAATCAATATGTCACTTAAGCGGTAAGAATAGGGAAATTGTTATGTGTGTTAGGTTGGGAATACTGAATGTGGAATTTTAGACTTTCCGCGGATTGGTTTTGCTTTTAAATTGCTTTATTTCAGAAATAAGATATTTTGCCCTAGTAAAGTAATGTTCTAAACAGATACATTCTTAAATATTTGTTAGTCAATAATAGTTAAAACACATTTAAGAACATAAAAATGCATTTTATTACGTTTTACTTATTGTTTATTATTGAAAGGACACAAGTCCATCATAAATATTATTTTTTACAGTTAAGTTTTAGTGATGTTACCATTAATTTATGCATGTAAATGTAACTTAACACCTTTGTCGTCGAATAAAAAATATCCGATTACACTACAAAGTACCATCAGTAAAATAAACAGTGTTTTACTTCTCCTGTAAAATTGACAAAAGTGGACATGTGACCTTTCAAAAATAATCGGTTCAATTCAATCTAGTACAATGTTCTCATTGTCAGTGGATAAGCTACTCATTCCCACGAACGTGACAGGACGTGCCGGGGCAACTATCCCCGGTCGCCCCTACGGGGAAATCAGGTCGACAGAACTCAGGCTACTCCCACAAGCCCAACGGTCAGGCCACCTGTAACATGGGCGCCATGCGGGGCGGTACAGCCTGTCCCCCGAGGAACGACATGGGTTCCATGAAGCCTTCCCCTTCCTACTGGCCCACCTGAGGACTTGGAATTGAAAGGGCTTGATCCTGTAATATTTGCGGTTTAAAACTGTTATGGTGTAGGCGTAGGGTTTCACGAAGTACTGAGCAGAAGTACGGAAATTAAATTATTCACTACATCAATGGCGCACGGTAAAATAAAGACAGTCTTTAGGATTATATATACTTAGAGTTCGTGGTTTTTAGCATTTGTATTTTAAGAACTTAGCATTTTGAATTGTAAAGTTGGCAGTTTATAGCATTTATGGTTTTTGTAGGTTATAGACAGAAAAGAGTAAATCAAGGATAATAAATTGTGAAACAAAAACAAATTTTGGGATGAAATCAACCTATAATTTACGTTCATGATCAATGTTACATTCAGTTCAGGCATTGGAATTTGAGCTCTTCGGGCAAGAAAATGGTAACACACAACATTTTGAATTCTGAGATCTTTTGGTTACAGCTTATTTCCCTAGATATCTCTAATATCCTGTGTGTAAAAACAGCATGTTGACAGTCAATTCTAAGTAGGCCTACTATAATTTTTCCACTTTCCTGCCGTTGGTGTTAAGAAAATGGTACACATTTCAATAGAGCTGTTCAAAGCAACATTTGTAATCAAGATCTGAAGATAGGATGTGAACTATCAGGAAGGATGAAGGATGAAATATGAAAAAAGGATGAAAGGATGAAAGGTGAAAGAAAGAAACAAAGAAAGAAAGAAAGATGAAAGATGAAAGGAAGATGGATAAAAGATGAAAGGAAGAAGGATGGAATGTGAAAGAAAGAAGGATAAAAGATGACACAAAGAATGAAGGATGAAAGAAAAAAGAAAGAAAGAATGTTGAAAGAAAGGAAGAAATAAAGATGAAAGATGAAAGATGAAAGAAAGAAGGCTCAAAAGTGAAAGAAAGAAAGAAAGAAAGAAAGGAAGGAAGAAAGATGAAAGAAAGAAAGAAAGAAAGAAAGGATGAAAGATGAAAGAAAAAAGGATGAAACATGAAAGGAATATGGATGAAAGATGAAAGGAAGAAGGATGCAATGTGAAAGAAAGAAGGATAAAAGATGACACAAAGAAGAATGAAGGATGAAAGAAAAAAGAAAGAAAGAAAGATGAAAGAAAGGAAGAAATAAAGATGAAAGATGAAAGAAAGAAGGCTCGAAAGTGAAAGAAAGAAAGAAAGAAAGAAAGGAAGAAAGAAAGGAAGATGAAAGAAAGGAAGAAATAAAGATGAAAGATGAAAGAAAGAAAGAAAGAAAGAAAGAAAGAAAGAAAGGAAGGGAGAAAGAAAGGAAGAAATAAAGATGAAAGATGAAAGAAAGAAGGCTCGAAAATGAAAGAAAGAAAGAAAGAAAGAAAGGAAGAAATAAAGATGAAAGATGAAAGAAAGAAGGCTCAAAAGTGAAAGAAAGAAAGAAAGAAAGAAAGAAAGAAAGGAAGAAAGGAAGAAAGGAAGAAAGAAAGGTAGATGAAAGAAAGGAAGAAAGAAAGATGAAAGAAATGAAGAAGGAAAGGAAGAAATAAAGATGAAAGATGAAAGAAAGAAGGCTCAAAAGTGAAAGAAAGAAAGAAAGGAAGGGAGAAAGAAAGAAAGGAAGAAAGAAAGGTAGATGAAAGAAAGGAAGAAAGAAAGATGAAAGAAAGAAGGCTCAAAAGTGAAAGAAAGAAAGAAAGGAAGGGAGAAAGAAAGGAAGAAATAAAGATGAAAGATGAAAGAAAGAAGGCTCAAAAGTGAAAGAAAGAAAGAAAGAAAGAAAAGAAGGGAGAAAGAAAGGAAGAAAGAAAGGTAGATGAAAGAAAGGAAGAAATAAAGATGAAAGATGAAAGAAAGAAGGCTCAAAAGTGAAAGAAAGAAAGGAAGGGAGAAAGAAAGGAAGAAATAAAGATGAAAGATGAAAGAAAGAAGGCTCAAAAGTGAAAGAAAGAAAGAAAGAAAGAAAGAAAGAAAGAAAGAAAGAAAGAAAGGAAGAAATAAAGATTAAAAAAGAAAGAAAGAAGGCTCAAAAGTGAAAGAAAGAAAGAAAGAAAGAAAGGAAGGGAGAAAGAAAGAAAGGAAGAAAGAAAGGTAGATGAAAGAAAGGAAGAAAGAAAGATGAAAGAAATGAAGAAAGAAAGGAAGAAATGAAGATGAAAGATGAAAGACAGAAGGCTCAAAAGTGAAAGAAAGAAAGAAAGAAAGAAAGAAAGAAAGGAAAAAAGAAAGGAAGAAAGAAAGATGAAAGATGAAAGACAGAAGGCTCAAAAGTGAAAGAAAGAAAGAAAGAAAGAAATAAAGAAAGAAAGGAAAAAAGAAAGAAAGAAAGGAAGAAATAAAGATGAAAGATTAAAGAAAGAAGGCTCGAAAGTGAAAGAATGAAAGAAAGGAAGATGAAAGAAAGGAAGAAAGAAAGGAAGAAATAAAGATAAAAGATGAAAGAAAGAAGGCTCAAAAGTGAAAGAAAGAAAGAAAGAAAGGAAGGGAGAAAGAAAGGAAGAAATAAAGATGAAAGAAAGAAGGCTCAAAAGTGAAAGAAAGAAAGAAAGGAAGGGAGAAAGAAAGGAAGAAATAAAGATGAAAGATGAAAGAAAGAAGTCTCGAAAGTGAAAGAAAGAAAGAAAGAAAGAAAGGAAGAAAGAAAGGAAGATGAAAGAAAGGAAGAAAGAAAGGAAGGATGAAAGATGAAAGAAAGAAGGCTCAAAAGTGAAAGAAAGAAAGAAAGGAAGGAAGGGAGAAAGAAAGGAAGAAATAAAGATGAAAGATGAAAGAAAGAAGGCTCAAAAGTGAAAGAAAGAAAGAAAGAAAGAAAGAAAGAAAGAAAGAAACAAACAAACAAAGAAAGAAAGAAAGGAAGAAAGAAAGATGAAAGAAAGGAAGAAAGAAAGGAAGGATGAAAGATGAAAGAAAGAAGGCTCAAAAGTGAAAGAAAGAAAGAAAGAAAGAAAGAAAGAAAGAAAGGAAGGAAGGGAGAAAGAAAGGAAGAAATGAAGATGAAAGAAATGAAGAAAGAAAGGAAGAAATAAAGATGAAAGATGAAAGACAGAAGGCTCAAAAGTGAAAGAAAGAAAGAAAGAAAGAAAGAAAGAAAGAAATAAAGGAAGGGAGAAAGAAAGGAAGAAATAAAGATGAAAGAAATGAAGAAAGAAAGGAAGAAATAAAGATGAAAGATGAAAGAAGGCTCAAAAGTGAAAGAAAGAAAGAAAGAAAGAAATAAAGAAAGAAAGGAAAAAAGAAAGAAAGAAAGGAAGAAATAAAGATGAAAGATGAAAGACAGAAGGCTCAAAAGTGAAAGAAAGAAAGAAAGAGAGAACGAAAGAAAGGAAGAAAGGAAGAAAGAAAGAAAGGAAGAAATAAAGATGAAAGATGAATGGAAGAAGGCTGAAAGATGAAAGAATGTAGAATGAGAGGTGACAGAAAGAAGGATGAAAGATAAAAGAAAGAAGTATGAAAGATGAGAGATGGATGAAATTTAGATGGACGTAAGACAAAAAGAAATAAAACAAGAGAGATATAAAGGTGAATGAAAGAAAGAAAGAAAGAAAGACAGTAGAAGGAAAGAGAGTGAATTGAAAGAAATGTAAGACATAACAAAAAAACTCAAAGATATTCAGAAAGACTAAAGAAAGAAAATAGAGAATTAATGGGTGGAAGAGAAAGAAAGGATATAAAAAGTGTCTGCACAAACAATGTACGAAAGAGTCTTTCTCTCTCTCTCGCTGTTATTTATACTCGTTTTAACGTCTTTGGTCATATTGTATTGTATTATATTGTATTTATTAACATTCCATGGTATTCATACATTGCTTACAGCTAGAATATGGAACAAGTAAAAAAACTTAATACTACTATAAGGTCTTAATTTAAAGTCACAGTCTAGATGAAATATATACAGACGAGATTTACAATATAGTCTACTAGTACAACACAAAGTTTTAGTATCAATTTCATGAAGCGTTGTTGAATGTCATGAATTCACCTACAGAATAGAAGGCGTGAGAAATTAGGTACTTCTTTAATTTGGCCTTAAATAATCTTATATTTTGAGTTTCATTTTTTATCTCGATAGGGAGGCTATTAAAAAATTTTACTGCCATATAACGCACTCTTTTTGATAGCACGATAGACTTGCCGATGGAGTATGAAAGTCATTTTTTGACGTGTATTTATGCTATGAACTGTTGAATTAGTTACACAGTTTTCACGATTACATACGAGGAAGATTATTAATGAAAAGATATACTGACAAGCCATGGGCATTATTTGTAGTTTTTTTTAAATAGTCCTACACGATTCCCTAGATTTGGCACATACTATTATTCTAATTACTCTTTTTTGTAATAGAAATATATTGTTACTATCTGTGGAATTTCCCCAGAATATTATTCCAAAACTCATTACCGAGTGGAAGTATGCAAAGTATATTGTTTTTAAGGTATTGATATTTACTATCTTTTGCATAGATCTAATAGCAAAACAAGCTGAATTTAGTTTGGGGGTAATTTCTTTAATATGATTTTTCTAATTCAACACATTATCGATTTTTAAGCCAAGAAATTTGGTTTTTGTTGTTTCTAATAGGGATCTATTGTTAATTATTGCGCTAGAAATTTGCGAGGTTGAATTTGGACAGGATTTAAATTGAATTATGTTAGTTTTGTTACAATTTAATACCAATTTATTGACTGAGAACCAGTCACATATTTTGAAGAGAATTTCCTCTGTTGAAGATTGGAATGTGTTGGAGTTATTGGCTGTAATTACTATACTTGTGTCATCTGCAAATAATATGGGATTACCTACATTACATATCGCGAGTAAAGAATCTTATTGATACAAGATAAAACAATAGAAAAGCATGTAGAAAGGACAGAAATTGTCAGTATATCTGTTAGCGATTCATACAACACGCTGCGCTGTGCATAGAAACGCAGTTTTAACAAAGTATCAGCAATCAGCTGATTATTACGTGCTAAGGGCATTTAAACACTAGACGCAAAGAAATGAGTTGCTGGACTGACCATGATGAAATTTATTTATTTATTCGCTCGTTTTCATACTCTCTCTCGCTATCATAATATTAATACTCGATCACTACGCGATAACACGCTAGAAATTCCACTTCACACATCATCTTTGTATTCCTCATCTTTCACTGTTGCTACCTCTCGTCACTGGAACTCTCTGCCGCCTGAAGTCAAGGGCTGCCGAACATTGAAATCTTTCAAATCCAAGTTAGAAAATTATCTTATGACGAATTGCCAAACTAACTTACTATTATGACAAGTGTTGTATTGCATGTTTCCACGTATTCACATTTTTTATGTTCTAGTGATATTTAACTTATTTTATATTTTTGTTTTCATATTTTCCGATAATGGTATATCTATAATGTGATAAGTTCAACTATATATAACCATAATTTTCCTTACTGTGTGTACTTAAAAATATTGTATTCATTGTATGCTTTGTACTGCACTGTTTTATTACTATTATTATTATTTGTTATTATTATTATTATTATTACTCTTCTTATTTTGTATCATTATTATTATTATTATTATTATTATTATTATTATTATTATTACTATTTTAATTTTTATCATTAGTATTATTGTTATTATTATTACTACTACTACTACTACTAGTACTATTCTTATTTTTTATCATTATTATTATTATTATTATTATTATTATTAGCTATTATTATTACTATTCTTATTTTTATCATTATTATTTTTATAATTATAATAATTTTTATCATTATTATTATTATAATTATAATAATTTTTATCATTATTATTATTATTATTATTATTATTATTATCAATGATTGTCTTATTTTTTTATACTTTGTATGTCTCATTTATTTTGACCTGCTGTTCACATTTTATTACTTTTTTCCTTTCTTTCTGTATGTTATATATTACGCCTGATTTCTTCTTACTTGTTGTTTACATTACATTATTATTATTATTATTATTATTATTATTATTATTATCTTATTCAGTTTTGTGTGTAAAATTGTAGCGTACTTTGTAAATTTTTAGTGTTTTTTGTAACGCAGTTTTACTCCTGGTTGAGTGTTAGAGAAGGCCGTATGGCCTTAACTCTGCCAGGTTAAATAAATTATTATTATTATTATTATTATTTATTTATATATTTATTTATTTATTTTGTGAAGTGTCCAAAATCCACTTCTTGGTGTCGGTTTATGTCTCACAAAGAGTTTATTTTTAGCCAACATTTCTACTAAGCCAGGTGAATCGTCCCCTGCTTTCTGCGCGTTAGAAATGACGTCATATTGAAATCGTCGAGCATCAGCAGGAACATCTGGTGTAATGGGTGTTCGGACTTGGAAAGGAAGCAAACTGTGACTCACGGATCAAAGAGAAACTGCGTGACCTCCTGTTGTAATAACAACAATAATAATCATAACGATACCGTAACAAACATTGTCAAGTACCTCGGGGTATTTATAAACACAGGAAAGTACATATGGGCTATTCCATATAAAATCGATCAGTAAAAAACCTGCATTTTTTTATACTCTAATTTTTTCCCAATTTATAGAAGGTGCTGAGGAGAGTGCATTTGCAAAAATATACTATCGAAAGTCAAACGGTTTTCGTATTATTGAGCGACAAATTTAGCGTATTTTATAAAAACAAGCCTCTTTCAGCGCTCAGAACTCTGGAACCATTTACTGCAGAACATTGAACGAGAGCTCATTTTGAAGCTGACATTTGGTAGGTTATGATAAGAAGTAATCCTTATTTTTATTGTGTACAGAGAGACAGATAATCTGAGTAGCTTAATATCAAAGATGGACATCTGACCTCAATCGAAATTTAGATAGCTGTCGCTTTTTATACAATTTTTCATGCTCTTTCCAGTTATAGTGAAACCGTATGCAAACTCTAACACTACATTTATAAAATAAATTGTGTTAAATATTACAAAGAACACTGTGAATTAAAAAATTGCCTCTAGATCAAAGCGATGGAGACGACAGATGTCCATCTTTGATATTAAGCTACTCATCTGATTTTACTTACTTTTAGGCCTTTTGCTCATTTGTAAAAATGTAAAAAATATTGAGTAAAAACCTTGCATTATTAAGAGGAATTCGGCATTGTTTGCTTAGTGGTTGGGCAATAAGTTTCGAGGGTATTAAATAAATTATTTTCACATGCCTAGACTTGAACGGCGCAGTACCGCACGCACTGGCCAAGAGCTGAAGATAAGCGAGCGTTGGGCATCATTTTACTCCTGTGTTTATGAAAACTTGTGATAAAGCTCGCCCAGCTATGCGCTACTAGACGAAACATGACGTGTTTGTCTCCTGGCCTTGCTTATCTCGGCTGGCTCCCGTCTCACAGTCAGCTGATTAGTTCACGCGCGTACTATTTATTTTCTTTAGTTGATATTTTCAATACTTCCTTATCAACGTACCATCAGTAAGAAATATGTGTTTATTTATACTTTCAATGCGGAATCTAACTATATAATTTTAAAATATTTTTTCGGTGGCAAAGGCGTTTTAATGAGGAAAAATCTAAATTTCTCAATTTCCATAAAAAGTAAGAAAATCTGTTTATATGTCAATATAAACTTTAATTTCTCAGCATCAAAATAAACCATGATTTTGATCATTGGGTGAAAGGGTTTCGGAGCTGCAACAGTTTAAAGTTGCTAATTTTATGAAAATGCGATAAGTTTAAAAATGTTTAATTTAAACACTATGAAGTTCTGATGCCTCAAACTTTGCACAAAGCACTGCATCACAGTTCTCTACGTACAGAAAAAGTTTCATTGTATTTAAAAATTGTAAGGTCAATTTTATCTATATTTCGGTCGATTTGAGATGGAATAGCTCATAACTACGTAAAAGAGAAATTTATTGCAGAATACAATGTCTAAATCTGTCACATATCACTAAGAGTAAAATAATTCTCAGGCTTCCGAAAAACCTGCATTTATAATATATTGTGCAGTGAATTGTAACATGAGCTAGACGTTCTAAATAATGATCGAAAGAGATGAGCTAGAACATAGTATTTTCAAGGAAAGTGAACGCTTTTTGGGGTCATTGTTTACTTTCATATTGTTTTATGGTCTAGATATTAATGTAATAACTATGTAAGCAATTGTATTCAATTAGAATTAGAGTCTGGCTGGGCGGAAGAGAAGGCCTACTGGCCTTAGCTCTGCCAGATTAAATGAATGAATGAATGAATGAATAAATAAGTAAATGAGTAAGTAAGTAAGTAAATAAGTAAGTAAATAAATAAATAACGAAATAAATAACTAAATAAATAACTAAGTAAATAACTAAGTAAATAATTAAGTAAGTAAATAAATAAATAACTAAATAAATAAGTACATAAATAAATAAATAAATAAATAAATAAATAAATAAATATATAAGTAAATTAATAAGTAAATAAATAAGTAAATAAGTAAGTAAAATAAATAAGTAAATAAGTAAGTATATAAATAAGTAAATAAATAAGTAAATAAATAAGTAAATAAATAACTAAATAAACAACTAAGTAAATAAATAAATAAATAATAAAATAAATAAGTAAATTAATAAGTAAGTAAATAAGTAAGTAAAGTAAATAAGTAAGTAAATAAATAAGTAAATAAATAACTAAGTAAATAAGTAAATAAATAAATAAGTAAATAAATAAGTAAATTAATAAGTAAATAAATAAGTAAGTAAATAAATAAGTAAATAAATAAGTAAGTAAATAACTAAGTAAATAAGTAAGTAAGCAAATAAATAAATAAATAATTAAATAACTAAGTAAATAACTAATAAATAAATAAATAAGTAAATAAATAAGTAAATTAATAAGTAAATAAATAAGTAAGTAAATAAGTAAGTAAAGTAAATAAGTAAGTAAATAAGTAAGTAAATAAATAAGTAAATAAATAAGTAAATAAGTAAATAAATAAGTAAATAAATAAATAAGTAAATAAATAAATAAATAAAGTAAATAAATAAGTAAATAAATAAGTAAATTAATAAGTAAATAAATAAATAAGTAAATTAATAAGTAAATAAATAAGTAAATAAGTAAGTAAATAAATAAGTAAATAAATAACTAAATAAATAACTAAGTAAATAAGTAAGTAAATAAGTAAATAAATAAATAAATAAGTAAATAAATAAGTAAATTAATAAGTACATAAATAAATAAATAAGTAAGTAAAGTAAATAAGTAAGTAAATAAGTAAGCAAATAAATAAGTAAATAAATAAGTAAGTAAATAAATAAGTAAATAAATAATAAATAAATAAGTAAATAAGTAAGTAAATAAGCAAGTAAATAAATAAATAACTAAATAAATAACTAAGTAAATAACTAAGTAAATAAGTAAGTAAGCAAATAAATAAATAAATAATTAAATAACTAAGTAAATAACTAATAAATAAATAAATAAGTAAATAAATAAGTAAATTAATAAGTAAATAAATAAGTAAATTAATAAGTAAATTAATAAGTAAGTAAATAAGTAAGTAAAGTAAATAAGTAAGTAAATAAGTAAGTAAATAAATAAGTAAATAAATAAGTAAATAAGTAAATAAATAAGTAAATAAATAAGTAAATAAGTAAATAAATAAATAAATAAATTAACTAATTAATAATAATAATAATTATCATCATCATCATCATTATTATTATTATTATTATTATTATTATTATTATTATTATTATTATTATTATAATAACAAATATATCACATATTAATTGTCAATTTTTCAAATGCTTCTGGTCGTTTCTCTTCACTTCCTCGTAATGTCTATGTTTCTGCCTCCATACAGTCAACACTCCACACAAGTATTCATTATTTTCTTCCTTAGTTTTTTTTTCTCACTTTTGGCTTCTTGTAAGCAGTGCGCATAATAACATATTTTACGTGAAAATACTCGTTACTGTCGTCATTGACTGGTGAGTACGTGTGACGCACTTTCCAAAGAAGCAATTGGATATTATTTTTTATTTATAGGCTAGACACCTACTACACGTACCACAGTTTGAGAACTTCTGCAATATTTCATTTAATATTTAATGAAAAATCTTACGCGAGGAGCTTATGTAACGAAATGCGATATTCTGAAAGAGAGAGCGAACAAATACGCAAGGACTGACTCTCAACTTCGCTACATTACGAACGGCAATACAACACAGTTGTCCCGGTCTCCCCTAGGCAACGTGTGACGTCACTAGCCCTGGACTCGAACCCGGCGATTGCATCTGTGATGGAGGCAGGTCATGGTGTAGCGAGCGTGACGAGAAAGTCAGGCCGCTCAGCTGACGGTCTCCTAGCAACGCCTCGCAAACAAACGCGAACGCTACAGATAATCTTCCAGAAGTTCAAGCGACACGACGTGAATCATGCAGCGCTGTACAGGAGAACGTTTTAGCAACTTCCATCCTCATTTCCTATCTTCGTTTCTCATAGGGAAATCGAAGCAACAGAAGTGTGATCGTGGGCTAATAACAGATTAATAATAATAATAATAATAATAATAATAATAATAATAATAATAATAATAATAATAATAATAGTACTGATACTACTAATGCTATTGATATTGCTGCTACTGCTATTAAGTTACTACTACTAATTCTACACAAGAAGAAGCTGCGTTTAGATTTAGTCTAATTTTCAATGTAAACTTACACTTACTTACTTACTGGCTTTTAAGGAACCCGGAGGTTCATTGCCGCCCTCACATAAGCCCCTCATCGGTCCCTATCCTGAGTAAGATTAATCCAGTCTCTATCATCATATCCCACCTCCCTCAAATCCATTTTAATATTATCTTCCCATCTACGTCTCTGCCTCCCTAAAGGTCTTTCCTTCCGGCCTCCCAACTAACACTCTATATGCATTTCTGATTCGCCCATACGTGCTACATGCACTGCCCATCTCAAACGTCTGGATTTAATGTTCCTAATTATGTCACGTGAAGGATACAATGCGTGCAGTTCTGTGTTGTGTAACTTTCTCCATTCTCCTGTAACTTCATCCCTCTTAGCCCCAATTTTTTTTCTAAGCACCTTATTCTCAAACACCCTTAACCTATGTTCCTCTCTCAAAGTGAGAGTCCAAGTTTCACAACCATATAGAACAACCGGTAATATAACTGTTTTATAAATTGTAACTTTCACATTTTTTGACAGCAGACTGGATGATAAAAGCTTCTCAACCGAATAATAACAGGCATTTCCCATATTTATTCTGTGTTTAATTTCCTCCCGTGTAACATTTATATTTGTTACTGTTGCTCCCAGGTATTTGAATTTTTCCACATCTTCAAAAGATAAATTTCCAATTTTTATATTTCCATTTCGTAGAATATTCTCGTCACGAGACATAATCATATAATTTGTCTTTTCGGGATTTACTTCCAAATCCATCTCTTTACTTGCTTCAAGTAAAATTGCCGTATTTTCCCTAATCGTTCGTGGATTTTTTCCTAACATATTCACGTCATCCGCATAGACAAGCAGCTGATGTAACCCGTTCAATTCCAAACCCTCTCTGTTATCCTGGACTTTCCTAATGGCATACTCTAGAGCAAAGTTAAAAAGTAAAGGTGATAGTGCATCTCCTTGCTTTAGCCCGCAGTGAATTGGAAACTTATCTGACAGAAACTGACGTATACGGACTCTGCTGTATGTTTCACTGAGACACATTTTAATTAATCGAACTAGTTTCTTGGGAATACCAAATTCAATAAGAATATCATATAAAACTTCTCTCTTAACCGAGTCATATTCCTTTTTGAAATCTATGAATAACTGATGCACTGTACCCTTATACTCCCATTTTTTCTCCATTATCTGTCGAATACAAAATATCTGATCTATAGTTGATCTATTACGCCTAAAACCACACTGATGATCAAACTAATCTCTAGCTTATATAATTTTATTTATGCAGTTTTATTAAAGTTTCTCATAACTTTCTTTTTCGTGTATTTCGTGTGCCTAATGATGATGATGATAATAATAATAATAATAATAATAATAATAATAATAATAATAATAATAATAATAATAATATTGTGGCTTACTTACTTACTGGCTTTTAAGGAACCCGGAGGTTCATTGCCGCCCTCACATAAGCCCGCCATTGGTCCCTATCTTGAGCAAGATTAATGCAGTCTCTATCATCATATCCCACCTCCCTCAAATCTTCCTATCTACTTCTCGGTCTACCCAAAGGTCTTTTACCCTCTGGCCTCCCAACTAACACTCTATATGCATTTCTGGATTCGCTCATACGTGCTACATGCCCTGCCCATCTCAAAGGTCCGAATTTAATGTTCCTAATTATGTTAGGTGTAGGATATAATGCGTGCAGCTCTGCGTTGTGTAACTTCCTCCATTCTCCTGTAACTTCATCCCTCTTATCCCCAAATATTTTCCTAAGAACCTTATTCTCAAAAACCCTCAATCTGTGTTCCTCTCTCAAAGTGAGAGTCCAAGTTTCACAGCCATACAGAACAGCCGGTAATATAACTGTTTTATAAATTCTAACTTTCAGATTTTCTTAACAATTAAATTTTTTGATGTGGCAAAGTTGATTAACCTAACTCCAATGTCATTACTACTTACGTGTACGCTCTCTTTTCCAATTGTTGGTTTAAAAATATCCTCCTGTCCTACTTTAGCGTTGAAATCCCCCAATAAAACTTTCATGTGATATCTAGGTAACTGATCAAAAACTAGTATTGTTGATACTGCTATTAAGTTACTGCTAATAGTTCTGCAGAAGAAGAAGAAGAAGAAGAAGAAGAAGAAGAAGAAGAAGCTGCGTTTAGGTTTGGACTAATCTTCAATGCAAAATTAAACTTACCCATAACAATCAAAAACATAAAAAAGAAGTTTTAACATTCAGAATGAGAAGTGTATGCGTAAGTTACATCCGATTCTATTGACATTCGAATAGAACTTTTTATTACTGCAATAAATTACGGGAAGGAATGTATTGTATATGTTGTAGAGTTTTGTTTGCAGTCTGTGTGCAGCAGACAGGTTTTGCAGTGCTGTTCAATTCTCTGTGGTTATTTTAAGGGTGAAGCATACGACAGGTTTATCCTGTGCTCGGATTCGTTTCGCGATCTTCTGTTACCGGAGCATTTTATTCCCTGTCATTGTCAGACTCATCATTCCTTTCGACGTGAACTTGCACCAAGAGGATACCAATCTGCTATTTTACGTCATTACGGGATGTATTTACGAGCCTATTGTGAACCGTGACATATAGTGGCGTAGTATTCAGCCTTGGTGTCCACGATGAGTTTACAGTGAAGTTCGTATTGCAATGCTAGCCCCGAGTTTCACACAGTACACAAGGTCTGTGTTCTGGCTGAAGTAATCTGAAGACTGCATAACGTGAGGTAAACATTATTTTCCTCTCCCTCTGGTGGGTGCAGTTTACAGTCCACTTTACTTCATCCAATTTACAGTCTCTTTGTGTTTCAAACCTGCGTACGTGCCACATGTCCCAAAGAAGCTTGCAGACTTCATTAATGATAACTAGGGAGCGGATTTTTATGTGCTAAAAAATGTAAATATATTTATTTTTATGTGCTAAAAAGTACGAAAATATTTGCTAGAAATAAAAAAATATATTTTTTTTTTAAACTGTGAAAACGATCTTTCCACATCACAGGACGTCAGACGTGCATATTTAAAGAGAGGAATGTCATAAACTCAAACACCTTCAATTTCACCTACAGACACACCCTCCAATACTTGAGCAACTTTACACATTTTTTAATATCCACTGTTTTTCCCAAACACATTCTGGAGTTTGTCCCTTAGTACTTGTACTTCTGAACCTGGTAGCGAGTCTAGTTTAATTTCCACGGCACGGATCTCCCTGTTTCAGACAACAGGTTTTTGGATATTTCGAGTTTTTTATGGTGTCACATAAAAAGCTTAGATTTGCTAATAGGAAAGCCAAATCGTTTCTTAAAAAACCATCTTTCAGTATATCTTGAAGGATATCGATTGACGAAGCCCGATAACAGGGAGTCACAACAAGACGTATTGCCTTACTTGATAGACATGAGCGAGAGGCGAGAGATTTGTTTAAATTAAATAATGTTCATACCCGAGCTCTTATCTGTTGTGTTTCACAAACAAAGCGTGGAATGAAATCATCTTCAGCAACAATAAACATTCCTAATTATGTGTTGCAAGATCTCTCTTTCTTGTCCATGTTAATTTATTCTCTAATAATAACACTGATATGCTGCCTAGCAGTTCTCAGAACTTGAGGCGATACTATTACAAAAATGGATCACGGATACACCACACAGCGCTTAGAAACACGAAGCAACCAAGAATTCTTAAAAATATAACGTACTTCTGAGTGACATAATTGATTTAGTTTTAAAATGTTTAAATGTTCTTGTAAAAAATTACTTAAGTAAAAAACTCCAAGATTTATGTGTTTATAATAGATTTCATGAAAATATGTATTTACTTTTTTGGGTGAAAATATATGTTTTTATGTGAAATAAAATTCGGGTTTTAAACTTGAAACTTCATGTTCGGAATTTTTTACTTTGTTAATTGTCTTTTATCACACGCAAAAATAATATTTAATTACATAGAAATCCGCTCCTTAATGATAACTAAGTAGGGACCGTTTTCTCCCCGGGGTGTACAGAGATTAGGGTTGCCAACAGTGCGGAATTTATCCGGAAATCAGTAGTCTATACAGGAAAAAAAATTAAGTTCTTTTTAGGATGCTTAATGTCCGAAATTTTGCTCACTGGAATATTATATTCAGGAATTTTATATTGATATTTCATTATTATTAGACATCCGACGTAGTTTGCAATGGCTTGGTGACCTTCTTCTATCCGCCAGATATGTTCGTGAATTCTTCCAGCTTCACTTCGCATTAACCCTACGAAATGGTACAACCACAGTCTAATACAGCCATCGTCAACTGGCCTGCATACCAGATCGGAGCGCCGAGACGCTGGCTGAGGAGGTAGTAGCACAGTCTAGTATATACAGTCGCGAAGCTCAATACGTAGTAAATATGCAAACATTAGGTAGTTGCTCACCACTAGGATAGCTAATATCGCCTCATTACAGGCAATGCAAAATAGTACCGTCACAGTCTATTGTTTCTAGCACCCTCAAAACTCAAGCTTCGTGACTGTATATAGTAGACGTGGTAGTAGAGTGCAGTGTGTCGAGCCAAGCCGACGCATCCCATCACAGAAGCCAACTTTCTGACCATAATTTACAATGTCTTCTTCGATTGTGTTCTACACGAGCATTGACATCTAACATAAACCGGTTAGTGAGGGAAAAACGAATTTAAAAATCCAGGAAAACCAATGCTAATGATCGGCGAAAATAATTTTTATCATTTGTTATTTACATTGTAATAATAGTAATATGCGTTACAAGAGCGGTATGTTGACGTTTTCATGTTCGAGGAAAAGATTGAAAAAGTGAAACGTAGTTGAGCTTTTTTAATTTCCAAGAACATGAAAACAAACATACCGCTCGTGTATCGTACATTATTTTGTGCGATGATCGTTTATTACATACATGAAAGACGAATTTCTAATTAGTTGCAATGAAATCTCCATCTTGGTTTCTGTTTAATGACGGCAACTTTGGAATACCAAAATATCTATCTTCAACATTGTTACTATAAAATGTTTTCTGTGTTTACTATACTCCAGCAGGCAGTGATATACGTCTGTCTTTTTTTCCCCCAGTCTATAAATGCGAACTTAAAACAAACGATAAGGTTATGTAATGATTTATTTTTCATTTTAATATTTTAACAATATTATTTATATAACATATTGCAGTAATAACATCGGCATCTGGAATCTTGTTGATTTTTTCACGGCTTCCTTAATGTTACTTGCATCAGGAATGCAATAACTTTTGTGGAGTAGTAGACTTTACTTAATTTTTGCAAATATTTAAAAACAATAATTAACATTGCAATTTAGGTGAAATTGCAGTGGTAAGTTTCCAATTTATAATTATTACTATGTTAAACGTCTCTAAAAATAATATGTTAAAAGCTTAAAGCAGTAAAATGAATATGGCGCTTAAGCGGTAAGAAGAGGGAAATTGTTATGTGTGTTAGGTTGGGAATACTGAATGTGGCATTTCACACTTACCGCGTATTGGTTCTGTGCGGAAAACAAGCAAATACGCACGATCTCGCACAAAATAATTTAAGCCTACTTCAGTCTTGTAACAGAAACGACAATATGTTTCATAATATGAAACATATTATGTTATACAAAATAACAAATAATTGGTTTAGTGATATATAGCGTCAGATAAAAAATGGATAATTAATTTTATTTTATTGACGACACTTAAACAAAGAAATAGGATGACAGGATTTAAATATTAATAATGGGTTCGATTTTTTTAATATTTTGTAACAGTGAAAAAGCATTATAGGTCTGTAAGTTCCCAATTACTTTAATATTAAAAAAAAAACTATTTGTTTTCAAAACCGCTGCAATGCATAACGAAAAAGTACAACTTGCTTGTTGTCTTAAACTAAAAAGTGATTTAAAAATCCACGAAAACCAATGCTAACAAACAGCGAAAATAAATTTTATAATTTGTTATTTACATTGTAATAAAATAATTTAAGCCTACTTTAGCCTTGTAACAGAAACGATAATATGTTTCATATGTTATACATAATAAGAAATAATTGGTTTTGTGATATATATAGTGTCAGATAAAAATGGATAATTAATTTTATTTTATTGACGACACTTGAACAAAGGAATAGGATGACATGATTTAAATATTACTAATGGATTCGATTTGTTTAATATTTCGTAATAGTGAAAATGCATTAGGCCTATAGGTCTGTAAGTTCTCAATTACTTTAATATAAAAAAGAAATATTTACTTTCAAAACCGATACAATACATAACGGCAAAATACATATTGTTTCTTGTCTTAAACTGAAAAGTGGTTTACTTATTACACAGTTCCTCTTAAAATAAATTAAGTACATGCTTCTTCCGTGTTTATTATAATTACTAACCGTACCCGTGCGCTCCGCTGCACCTGTTAGAAATAAATATAAAGTAATTACATAATTAAATAGGACGTTTGATCCAGGGAACTTTCGTGATGATAGAAGGATAAATCGTTTAATATGTTACTTAATTTAAATTGTATTTAAATAATTAAATTGCCATCATTTTGGTCCAGAGAGCATTCATTTGGTGCAATGACAATAATTCCTTTAACATGTTTCTTATTTGTTATTACACGCAACTATAGTTTAATGAAGATTGACATATCATTTAGTTTTAATGTGTAAACTTTATATTACTTGCTATATGGTTCCATTGAATTATGGTAATAACTTAATTTTAACCCTTGTTTTCTACGTCTTCAGTAAATGGAGCTTGGCCCACTATGATTCTGAAACCTTCAAATAACTTAAATAGTGATACAGCATAAACAGTGATATGTAATTATATTTCGTTCTTTCGAAAATGTAAGAATTCACGATCTCCTATGTACCATTGCCATGGAATGAATAAATGTGTTTTTTCTTCCTACTCAAAAATTTTATATTTTGCACATGGGAATTACTGCAGGAACAACAACGCTACAATCTGAGGCGGCGGTGAAAACGTATTCTATTGTTATTTTAAAAGTCTATCAGACCTACCAAATTTTGCATAGAATAAAACTTATCGGAAATCATTTTTAAAGAAACTTTTCTTATGTAACATTTTTCACAAAAAATCAATAATGAGCGAGATATGTCGATTTAATTCAGGCACCGTTAAATGAAGTATTTTGAATGCCATATAGCCTAAAATCTAAATTACAACGAACTTAATTTATATTTCAATTTTCATCGAAATCCGTTCAGCCATTATCGCGTGAAAAGGTAACAAACATCCAGACAGACAGACATACAAACAAAAATGTCAAAAAAGCGATTTTCGGTCTCAGGATGAATAATTATACATATTAACACCAATTATTTTTGGAAAAGCGAAAATTACCAGAAAATTTTCGGTTACATATTTATTATTAGTATATATTACACGTATATTATATTATATTATATTATATTATATTATATTATATTATATTATATTATATTATATTATATTATATTATATTATATTATGTTATATTATATTATATTATATTATATTATATTATATTATATTATATTATATTATTTTATATTATATTATATTATATTATATTATATTATATTATATTATATTATATTATATTACACTATATAAAAAGTGCGTTGATAACGGATGTACTCCAATAAGAAAGTTTTTAATTTGTTGTGGGTGCTCTTGAATCTCAGAAGCAACAACTTTTACAACAGCGCAACATAATCTGCTTGGCTCATTACCCAATTTTTTTTGCATTGCATTTATTGCATATATAGTCCATTTTATCTATTTTAATACGATTCGATTGAGCATATAAAATAATGGACTGCTAAGCTAACGTACTATTACTGCATACTAAATCAATACACTCTCGTTGTTCGTTAATTCTCTGAGATTAAAATGAGTGTGTACATAAATATTACTTTAAGAAATACAGAAAACGAATGTACAAAAAAGCCTATCAAATTTTCTGTGCATAGGAAGCTATTTTAATCTTACCTGTCCTCGATTTACTAAGAAGTTACTGTAATAACATTATAGCATTCTGTCCATCTAGAGAAACTACACTTTCCAATGATGAAATAATAATTAATTATACAAATCGGTTAATTTAGCTTCCGATATTACTTCTTACAAACACAGAAACATTGTCTGTAGGCTAAGTTTAATAGCTTTCGATTGTTGCTGTCCAAGGCCCCTTTTTCGATTGTTGTTGTCCAAGGCCCCTTATAGACGAAGTCATTTGTTATTTCATTGCACCGTCTTAGATGGCGTTATTTTAATTTTAAAACTCATTTATCTCATTAAATATCAGTCCTATCAAACTTTTGTAAAAAATAAAACTTATCGGAAATCATTTTTAAAGAAACGTTTGTTATGTAACATTTTTCACAAAAATCAATAATAAGCGAGATATTTCGATTTATTTAATTCAGGCCCCCTTATAACTCCCCTTTTAAATAAAGTATTTTGAATACCATACAGCCTAAAATCTAAGTTACAACGAACTTAATTTATATTCCAATTTTCATATAAATCGGTTCAGCCATTATCGCGTGAAAAGGTAACAAACATCCAGACAGACATACAAACAAAAATTTCAAAAAAGCGATTTTAGGTTTCAGGGTGGTTAATTATATATGTTAGGACCAATTATTTTTGGAAAATCGAAAATTACCAGAAAAATTTCGGCTACAGATTTATTATTAGTATAGATTAGAGACTGATTAAAAGGGTTGAACAAGTGAACGGACGCCACTGCTATCACCTGATTCCTTCCCCCACCTCCTGCTGCACAGTTGATGTCTAAGGGATAGAACTGAGCAGCGAGCAAACTGTGCCTGCACCATTGTGCACTGAGATGACGACTCCTGGTCTGATATAATACAGTCACGAAGCTCAATACGTAGTAAATATGCATCCATTGACAGTTGCTAACGACTAGGATCGCTAATATCGCCTCATTACGGACAATGCGAAATAGTACCGACACAGTCTATTGTT
Organism: Periplaneta americana; assembly: GCF_040183065.1. Taxonomy (NCBI): domain Eukaryota; kingdom Metazoa; phylum Arthropoda; class Insecta; order Blattodea; family Blattidae; genus Periplaneta; species Periplaneta americana. The sequence continues at coordinate 183,729,717 of NC_091132.1, read as the reverse complement.
CCTAGTACCCTCACAACTCAAGCTTCGTGACTATGGTACAACGACGTATGAGGCTATACGCGATATTTTGATCACCAGAACACATTTTATTAAAAATAGTAATTTATTTTGAAAAATAAAATACCCACAGGTACACTGTATAAAATGTTATGTCATTAATGTTTCAAAATTACCACACTACATAAAATGTTGCACGATTTTATGTTTCAAAATTGCGATAATCAGACTCATGTTTATATGACATTTTATGCTCAAAATGGCGCATAGAGCCGATTCCTAAAGCGCGGGTCATTAGCAGTGAATCACCCTGTATATTAATAGTGGAAGAAAATCGTAGAACGAGCTCCCATGTCGAGTCCTTAGGATGCAACACAATGCAACTGCATTTCTGTGTGCAACTGCAGTGGAATTCCCAGGACCTTGTGACGCTGCGATCTGTTTTCTTTGAGGTTCTGTCATTTCCTTTAATTAAGGTAAACAAAACAATGCCAAACCACGCACGTGCATCTCGCTGCAGCCATTACACAGTTATTTTAAGGAAATATTCAACAAAGCAATTGTGTCAAGGTTTGCGGGAAAGATAGGTGACTAGTTACTGTCACACTGAAGTGACTCTGAGATGTAGTACGCAGCACGTACGAAAGCATATTACAATTATAATGTATTAAATTACCCTTGATCTTTACTTTGAACGACTGGAGTTGTAATAATTTAAGCCAAATCACTTCTGTAGCAATGGGGAACATGCACTGATTTTATTATCCGTCTAAATCGGTTTTTATTGAAAATATTTTATAATTTTAAATAAATAAATAAATAAATAAATAAATAAATAAATAAATAAATAAATAAATAAATCTATACTAATAACAAAACTGTAGCCGAAATTTTTCTGGTAATTTTCGATTTTCCAAAAGTAATTGGTCCTAACATATATAATTAACCACCCTGAAACCGAAAATCGCTTTTTTGAAATTTTTGTTTGTATGTCTGTCTGTATGTTTGTTAGCTTTTCACGCGATAATGGCTGAACCGATTTCGATGAAAATTGGAATATAAATTAAGTTCGTTGTAACTTACATTTTAGGCTATATGGCATTCAAAATACGTTATTTAAAAGGGGGGTTATAAGGGGGCCTGAATTAAATAAATCGAAATATCTCGCTTATTATTGATTTTTGTGAAATATGTTACATAACAAAAGTTTCTTTAAAAATGATTTCTGATACGTTTTATTCTCTGCAAAATTTTGATAGGACTGATATTTAATGAGATAAATGAGTTTTAAAATTAAAATAACTGCCATCTAAGGCGGTGTATTGAAACAAAAAACAAATGACTTAGTCTATAAGGGGCCTTGGACACAACAATCGAAAGCTATGAAACATAGCCTACAGACAATGTTTCTGTGCTTGTATGAAGTAATAACAGAAGCTAAATTAACCGATTTGTATAATTAATCATTATTTCATCATTGGAAAGTGTAGTTTCTCTGGATGGACATAATGCTATAATGTTATTACAGTAACTTGTGAGTGAATTGAGGACAGGTAAGATTAAAATAGCTTCTTATGCACAGAAAACTTGATAGGTTATTCTGTACATTCATTTCCTGTATTTCTTAAAATAATGTTTATGAACATATTCATTTTTATCTCAGAGAATTAACGAACAACGAGAGTGTATTTATTTAGTATGCAGTAATACAGTAGTACGCTAGCTTAGCAATCCATTTTTTTATAATTCAAATTTTAACTATACTCAATTGAATCGTGTTAAAATACATAATATATATATATATATATATATATATATATATATATATATATATATGCAATAAATGCAATGCAAAAAAATTGGGTAATGAGCCAAGCAGATTATGTTGCGCTGTTGTAAAAGCTGTTCCTCCTGAGATTCAAGAGCTCCCACAACAAATTAAAAACATTCTAATTCGAGTACATCCGTTATCAACACACTTTTTCATAATATAATATAATATAAACATAATAATAAATCTGTAGCCAAAATTTTTCTGTTAATTTTCGCTTTTCCAAAAATAATTGGTAATAACAATTAAGAAACATGTTAAAGGAATTGCCATTGCACCAAATGAGTGGTCTCTGGATCAAAATGATCGCATTTTATATTTTAAATACAATTTAAATTAAGTAACATATTAAAGGATTTATGCTTCCATCAAACACGAATGTTCCCTGGATCAAACGTCCTATTTTAATTATGTAATTACTTTATATTTATTTCTAACGGGTGCAGCGGAGCGCACGGGTACGGCTAGTAAGCAAATAAATAGATAAGTAAATAAGTACATAAATAAATAGAGGAGTAAATAAATAAGTAATTAAGGAAGCAAATAGGCAAATAAATAAATAACTAAGAAAGTAAGTAGGAAAGTAAGTAAATACGTAATTAAGCAAGTAAATAGGCAAATAAATAAATAACTAAGAAAGTAAGTAGGAAAGTAAGTAAATACGTAATTAAGCAAGTAAATACGCAAATAAATAAATAACTAAGAAAGTAAGTAGGAAAGTAAGTAAATACGTAATTAAGCAAGTAAATAGGCAAATAAATAAATAACTAAGAAAGTAAGTAGGAAAGTAAGTAAATACGTAATTAAGCAAGTAAATAGGCAAGTAAATAAGTAAATAAGCAAGTAAATAGGGAAGAAAATAATTACGTAATTAAACAAGTAACGACGAAAATAAATAATATATATATACAAATAAACAAATAAGCAAGTAAAATAAACACGTAAATAAATAATGAAGCAAGTAAATAAATAAATTGTTCACCGGTATGGAGTAAGATTAGCATGCCTGACCGTGAAACTAGCGGGCCGGGGTTGAAATTCTGTTTGGGAGAAGTTATCTGATTGAAGTTCTTTCGGGGTTTTCCCCTCAACCCATGAACCCATTAAGAGCAAATATTGGGTAACTTAGGCGCTGGACTTTGGACTTATTTCATCAGCATTATCACCTTCATCTCACTCAGACACTACGTAACTATAACAGTTGATAAAGCGTCGTAAAATAAGCAATTAAACTAAATAAATAAATAAATAAATAAATAAATAAATAAATAAATAAATAAATAAATAATACAGGTGTTCAGGTGACTTCGGTTAAGTCTCTGAGGTGACAGTAGGCCTAGGTGTCAAAAGGAAGAAACTCTGCTAAAGGAACTACATCCATTGGCGCTCCAATACGAAGCTCCATTTCCCGAAAGCTCCGTTTCACGCCTAGTAATTAGGCAACTCTCTAGCTGGTTTTCATTGTGCGATGCGAAAAGCTACCACTATTGCAAAAAAAAAAAAAGAAGCTACTTTTGACGTTCCTATTGAACGTGGAAGGTACATGGCCAGAGCGCAGCATTGCAGCTAGCTAGCGCGCTGATCTTCCATCGAGCTCGATCCCCGGTCAGGTCGTGATAGAATTTTTCTCGGGATACTGCCGTTTCCCTCTATCATTCCACCGTCACTTTTCACCTTCCTCTCATTTCATCTATCATCTACAGTAGTAAAAATAGTCTGATATAGGAAGAGTTTGAGCCCGCAGGCTCTGGGGCTTATAAGGTTACTTGTGTGCGGACGGGACCTGGCTCTATCAGGGACCGAGGCAGGATGGCTCACCTGTCAGCGTCGGATGCACGAATGCCGTCCTGGCCACCTGTTGGACTTAGTCAATCATCGCATATATAGGGTGCACAATGGGTCAAAGCGAGTCTAATATTCGATACACTTTTCTGTTTTCTTGACTTAGCAACACTGAATTTGTACAGAAGTATCAAGTGTGGGTACTTTTTGAAAACCTCTTATTGAGCAATATTCAAAAATAATATATATATATATATATATATATATATATATATTGGATGTTCCATTTAAAATAAGAGAGTTGGAGTTCCGGTTAAACCGGAAGTAGAAAAAACTCGGTGATACATTTATTGAGTTCTTAGTATATGGTTATCCCCACATACCAAGTTTCATGTCACTGAACCACATGTTTCAAAAGTTATTTAGGTGGTGCGGGACTTTTAACTAACTCTGTATACACGAAACCCCTTCTTTACGCGTTGTACATAGAGAAAAAAAATGGCCGCCCCTCTAACAGCTGTTAGTATCGATTGTTATTTTATGATGATGGTGGCCTTGTAACCACAGAAGAAGAAACCAAAGAGCACAGAATAATTGGAATAATATTGCTGTAGCTTGTACTCTTTGATCACAATATAATGTGGTAATCGATCAGGCTCAGTTGTAGCATACTATCAATACTTAGCGCGGCACACTAGCGCGCACTATCGGATGCAATTGAGAACCTCAGTTATTGTATTACTTTCGTAGTGACGAAACTATAACGTAGCTGCGTAACAGTTGTACTGTTATACAGGACGTATGTAGTGATTATTAGTAAGGAATTTACACACGACTTATAAATGAGCTATTCACTGTTAAGTATAAGACAGTTAAACATCTGGATAAGAGTTTTTATTAGTAAGATCGCTGTACTATAAAATCTAACTGAAATATGAATAGAGAGTTGAAAAACTCGTGTTTACTTACGTATAGATGCAACTCTGGCACTTGCGGCGTGGCAAGTGATTGAAGATTGGGAGTGAGCGAGAGTTTATCATTGCACGTTTCCAGTAATTCTGTAACAATAAGTGAAATATTCATCATGAAGTAAAATAAGTTAAAAGACAAGGAAGCTCTTTATTTGCTCTTTAGTTTGCATACAGGTTTGTGTTGTCTTCTATTACATATATTCAGTTATTGGCATTTATTATTACGACGTACCGAAGTACATATGATATTTCCGTGCAGAAATTTTGCTTCATCATATGATGAAGGATGAGTGGAACAGAGAAAAATCCTCTCCGGCACCGGGATTTGAACTCGGGTTTTCAGCTCTACGTGCTTCTGTCATACATCTATGACGCAGTGCACGAAGGTAGGCCACTAGAGGGAACCCAAGAGGTGGAACTTAAACTGAGAGGATTCAATGCGACATCGCGATGGGAATCCGGTGTGGCTTAGTGGATAGAGCGTCAGCACGTAGAACTGAAAACCCGGGTTCAAATCCCGGTGCCGGAGAGAATTTTTCTCTGTTCCACTCATCCTTCATTATTGGCATTTAACTACGTTATGCGACAAAGGGACATCATTTTCTGTCTATCACATACTGGTAGATAAAGTGTCTTAAAAGAAAAAAAAATATAACATATCAGTACTCCGGGAGAGGAAAGCGCTTAATTTCGTTAAAATGTTATTTAAGCTGATAATTCCTCCTTCTTTCCTTCCTACACCTTAATGCTCAAGCGCCATTTTTCTTGCTGACCTCAGGGATTCGTGGGTTTCAAATTCTACCGAGGCCAATAATTCTGTACCTCTGAGATAAAGTATTTTAAGTAGAGACAGGAGGCTACAAGATTAAGCATTACTGGAGTTTTTGAGTAGATGAGCGTGCATCTAGGAAGCGTGATGGCTCACGCAACTCTTGTTTCGTCAAGTGGGGCAGAACCAGAGGTCTGCATCGGACGTTTTCGCTCGAGCGCCAAGTAGTTTATAGAATAATCCGATAGGTAGCGCACATGCATGATGGGTAAAATTGTCACGAGCGATAAATCCTCGAACGGTATAAGCCGAGCGTTAGACATTCGTTCTTGTTACAGTGATGACCTGTGTAGTAACATCACAGATGCTTATCATTTCAAAACTTTGCAGTGTTTAACTAACCTCTCCATAGTACAACTACAAAACTTGCTTTAAAATGTAATATAAATGTTGTAGGAAAAAAATTTCCCCCTCCCCACACAGGAGTGATTTTGTTTTTGCCAGATCTGATAGATGTTATTGGATGTAAATGTAATTATTATAAACGGAGAACACAATCACGATAATGCAAGAACTGTATCAATTTTTGTAGTAGTAGTAATAATAATAATAATAATAATAATAATAATAATAATAATAATAATAATAAAAATAATAATAATCTCTAATAATTATCGTATCAATCTTTGCGTCTGTAACAGTTGTGCAGCATGATTATTCGTTTTATTATATTTTCTGTGACGTTATCTCTGTACTAATATTGTTATTAATCTACTGCTATATCAATAATATTTTGTAAAACGTTTCTACATTGTCGCAGTATATAGTATATAATATAGTATATATGTATGGACCTATCATATTATATATGTGGTAAATAAAATATTGAATAATTATTAATTAGCAATAATAACTGTATATCGAAATTTTTCATACTATTTTATTTATAACTTCAAGTTACTGTTTTGGTACATTCCATTAGACGTTTGTCATAAACGCAGAAAATAAAGCCTTATTTTTTTATTTTATTGGGTTATTTTACGACGCTGTATCAACATCTAGGTTATTTAGCGTCTGAATGAAATGAAGGTGATAATGTCGGTGAAATGAGTCCGGGGTCCGGCACCGAAAGTTACCCAGCATTTGCTGGGTTGTGTTGAGGAAAAACCTCGGAAAAAACCTCAACCAGGTAACTTGCCCCGACCGGGACTCGAACCCGGGCCACCTGATTCCGCGGCCAGACGCGCTGACCGTTACTCCACAGGTGTGGACGCCTTATTTTTACCGTGTGAGCAAAACATATGTGTATCTTATCTGTCGCCTTCCATACAAGATAAGACATGTCGGTGAGATGACCTTGTACTGGGCTTCTATTTATTACGAGCGTATCACGATCGATCGTATCTCACTCGAGGGTGCGACACTCGACCCAGTTCAAGCGAGCGATATAACTACTCCAATGCAGCACTCTGGGCAGAGCAAAACATGGACCACTTTAACAATTACACTAATATTAAGATTCATATTGTTTACACCAGTGGTCGTCAGCACTCGCTGAAATGGGTGGAGTGCATGGAGGGTAAGGAACTCTGCTCCGTCGTGCACAAGGGATAGAGAGACAGCACACCCGCCAGCAGCGACGATTGCACGCTAGGGCTGTGTCTTGTCCGCGGGTAAGAGACGCTAGCCCGAGCGTGCAGTGTTTTGATGACCGTTGTTTACACTATGTAGACTAGAACATGCTATTTTTCTATTTACACTGTATTAAAAAATGTAGGCCTACATTGATCCAACGTTATTAACACTATTAAGCTTATGTACAGCGTTGTGTATTGTAATGCAAGGTATTTTATTGCATAATACTATAGCCTACATATTTTTTTAATTGTGTACAAGGGGAATACAAGGGGAACAAGGGCGAATACAAAGGGAACAAGGGCGTATACAAGGAGAACAAGGGCGAATACAAAGGGAACAAGGGCGTATACAAGGAGAACAAGGGCGAATACAAGGAGAACAAGGGCGAATACAAAGGGAACAAGGGCGTATACAAGGAGAACAAGGTGAATACAAGGGGAACAAGGGCGAATACAAGGAGAACAAGGGGAATACAAGGGCAACAAGGGCGAATACAAGGAGAACAAGGGGAATACAAGGGGAACAAGGGCGAATACAAGGAGAACAAGGGGAATACAAGGGGAACAAGGGCGAATACAAGGAGAACAAGGGGAATACAAGGAGAACAAGCGGAATATAAGGGCAACAAGGACGAATACAAGGAGAAAAAGGGGAATACAAGGAGAACAAGGGGAATACAAGGAGAACAAGGGGAATACAAGGGGAACAAGGGCGAATACAAGGAGAACAAGAGGAATACAAGGGGAACAAGGGGGAATACAATGAGAACAAGGGGAATACAAGGGGAACAAGGGCGAATACAAGGAGAACAAGGGGAATACAAGGAGAACAAGCGGAATATAAGGGCAACAAAGGCGAATACAAGGAGAACAAGGGGAATACAAGGAGAACGAGGGGAATACAAGGAGAACAAGGGGAATACAAGGGGAACAAGGGCGAATACAAGGAGAACAAGGGGAATACAAGGGGAACAAGGGCGAATACAAGGAGAACAATGGGAATACAAGGAGAGCAAGCGGAATATAAGGGCAACAAGGGCGAATACAAGGAGAACTAGGGGAATACAAGGAGAACAAGGGGAATACAAGGAGAACAAGGGGAATACAAGGAGAACAAGGGGAATACAAGGGGAACAAGGGCGAATACAAGGAGAACAAGGAGAATACAAGGAGAACAAGGGGAATACAAGGGGAACAAGGGGAATACAAGGAGAACAAGGGGAATACAAGGGGAACAAGGGGAATACAAGGGGAACAAGGAGAATACAAGGAGAACAAGGGGAATACAAGGAGAACAAGGGGAATACAAGGGGAACAAGGGCGAATACAAGGAGAACAAGGGGAATACAAGGGGAACAAGGGGAATACAAGGGGAACAAGGGCGAATACAAGGAGAACAAGGGGAATACAAGGAGAACAAGGGGAATACAAGGAGAACAAGCGGAATATAAGGGCAACAAGGGCGAATACCATGAGAACAAGGGGAATACAAGGAGAACAAGGGGAATACAAGGAGAACAAAGGGAATACAAGGAGAACAAAGGGAATACAAGGAGAACAAGGGCGAATACAAAGAGAACAAAGGGAATACAAGGAGAACAAGGGCGAATACAAGGAGAACAAGGGCGAATACAAGGAGAAGAAAGGGAATACAAGGAGAACAAGGGGAATACAAGGGGAACAACGGCGAATAGAAGGAGAACAAGGGCGAATACAAGGAGAACAAGGGGGAATACAAGGAGAACAAGGGGAATACAAGGAGAACAAGGGCGAATACAAGGAGAACATGGGGGAATACAAGGAGAACAAAGGGAATACAAGGAGAACAAGGGCGAATACAAGGAGAACAAGGGGAATACAAGGAGAACAAGGGGAATACAAGGGGAACAAGGGCGAATACAAGGAGAACAAGGGGAATACAAGGAGAACAAGGGGAATACAAGGAGAACAAGGGGGAATACAAGGAGAACAAAGGCGAATACACGGAGAACAAGGGGAATACAAGGGGAACAAGGGCGAATACAAGGATAACAAGGGGGAATACAAGGAGAACACGGGGAATACAAGGAGAACAAGCGAAACATGAGGTGAAGAAGGGGACAAACAAGGGAATGCAAGTAGAACATAGGAATATAAGGATAGGAAGACGAATAGAAGGAAAACAAGGGGAATACAAGGAGGATACAGAGAGTAAGTGGCATATAAGAAGATCAAGGAAGGAAGATGGTTGCATGTTTACTTGACGGTCAATTCCCAAGTTGTCCCATGGGTAGCGAATTGAAAGACTTTATTACAAGTCAAAATTATTTCCCAGACCGAAAGTGATCCGATGGGGATGAAACCCTCAGTGCTTGTACCAAAGGCCTAGAGCGGACTGTCAGAGCGAGGACAGGGTCTGCTGTGAATACGAAATAGTTCAATTTGGTTCAAGCACCGCCCGGAGGTGGAAAACAAGAAAGCACTCGATCGGCCGTTTCGCAAGGCTTCGGAAATTTTTCGGTGCAAGATTCCTTTCCTGGCCGCATGCACTCGCCTGAAGGTTCGCTGGCCTGTCCAGTCCACCGCCCGCCCTGCGGTCCCATTCCACTTGCTGTCCCCTGAATATTAATCGATACTGCCAGCCCACGACATCCGAAACCGCTCGCTTGTCACCTGGGATAAACGCAACGAACAAGTGTGATGCATACTCTGCAGGATACAGCTCCAATTATCTCATACAAAACACACATTATAATGTACTTACTTACAATAGCTTTCAGAGAACCTGGCCTCACATAAGCCCGCCCTCGGTCCCTATCCTCAGCATGATTAACCCAGTCTCAACAATCATATCCCACCTCCCTCAAATCTATTTTAATATTATCCTCACATCTACGTCTCGGCCTCCCCAAAGGTCTTTTTACCTCCGGCCTCCCAACTAAGACTCAATATTATGCATTTCTGGATTCACTCATACGTGCTACATACCCTTCCCATCTCAAACGTCTTGGATTTAATGTTCCTAATTATGTCAAGTGAAGAATACAATGCGTTCAGTTCTGCGTTGTGTAACTTTCTCCATTCTCCTGTAACTTCATCCTTTTTAGCCCCAAATATTTTCCTAAGCACCTTATTCTCAAAAACCCTTAACCTCTGTTCTTCCCTCAAAGTGAGAGACCAAGTTTCACAACCATACAGAACAACCGGTAATATAACTGTTTTATAAATTCTAACTTCCAGATTTTTTGACAGCAGACTGGATGATAAAAGCTTCTCAACCAAATAATAACAGGCATTTCCCATACTTATTCAGCGTTTAATTTCCTCCAGAGTGTCATTTATATTTGTTACTGTTGCTCCAAGATATTTGAACTTCTCCACCTCTTCAAAAGATAAATTTCCAATTTTTATATTTCCATTTCGTACAATATTCTCGTCACGAGACATAATCATATACTTTGTCTTTTCGGAATTTTGCTTCCAAAACTATATCTTTACTTGCTTCCAGTAAAATTCCCGTGTTTTCCCTAATCGTTTGTGGATTTTCTACTAACATATTCACGTCATCCCCATAGACAAGCAGCTGATGTAACCCGTTCAATTCCAAACCCTCTCTGTTATCCTGGACGTTCCTAATGGCATACTCTAGAGCAAAGTTAAAAAGTAAAGGTGACAGTGCATCTCCTTGCTTTAGCCCACAGTGAATTGGAAACGCATCTGACAGAAATTGACCTATATGAACTCTGCTGTACGTTTCACTGAGACACGTTTTAATTCAACTAACACTCTATATGCATTTCTGAATTCACTCATATGTGCTACATGCCCTGTCCATCTCAAACGTCTGGATTTAATGTTCCTAATTATGCCAGGTAAAGAATACACTGCATGCAGTTCTGCGTTGTGTAACTTTCTCCATTCTCCTGTAACTTCATCCCTCTTAGGCCTAAATATCTTTCTAAGCAACTTATTCTCGAACACCCTTAACCTCTGTTCCACTCTTGAAGTGACAGTCCAAGTTTCACACCTATACACAACAACCGGTAATATAACCGTTTTATAAATTGTAACTTACAGTTTTTTTTAAGAGCAGACTGGATGATAAAAGCTTCTCAACCGAATAATAAGTAACAGGCATTTCCCATATTTATTCTGCGTTTAATTTCCTCCCGAGTGTCATTTATATATTTGTTACTTTGCTCCAAGATATTTTAATTTTTCCACATCTTCGAAGGATAAATTTCCAAAGTTTTATATATCCATTTCGTACAATATTCTGGTCACGAGACATAATCATATACTTTGTCTTTTCGGGATTTACTTCCAAAACTATATCTTTACTTGCTTCCAGTAAAATTCCCGTGTTTTCCCTAATCGTTTGTGGATTTTCTACTAACATATTCACGTCATCCCCATAGACAAGCAGCTGATGTAACCCGTTCAATTCCAAACCCTCTCTGTTATCCTGGACGTTCCTAATGGCATACTCTAGAGCAAAGTTAAAAAGTAAAGGTGACAGTGCATCTCCTTGCTTTAGCCCACAGTGAATTGGAAACGCATCTGACAGAAATTGACCTATATGAACTCTGCTGTACGTTTCACTGAGACACGTTTTAATTCAACTAACACTCTATATGCATTTCTGAATTCACTCATATGTGCTACATGCCCTGTCCATCTCAAACGTCTGGATTTAATGTTCCTAATTATGCCAGGTAAAGAATACACTGCATGCAGTTCTGCGTTGTGTAACTTTCTCCATTCTCCTGTAACTTCATCCCTCTTAGGCCTAAATATCTTTCTAAGCAACTTATTCTCGAACACCCTTAACCTCTGTTCCACTCTTGAAGTGACAGTCCAAGTTTCACACCTATACACAACAACCGGTAATATAACCGTTTTATAAATTGTAACTTACAGTTTTTTTTAAGAGCAGACTGGATGATAAAAGCTTCTCAACCGAATAATAAGTAACAGGCATTTCCCATATTTATTCTGCGTTTAATTTCCTCCCGAGTGTCATTTATATATTTGTTACTTTGCTCCAAGATATTTTAATTTTTCCACATCTTCGAAGGATAAATTTCCAAAGTTTTATATATCCATTTCGTACAATATTCTGGTCACGAGACATAATCATATACTTTGTCTTTTCGGGATTTACTTCCAAACCTATATCTTTACTTGCTTCAAGTAAAATTTCCGCGTTTCCCCTAATTGTTTGTGGATTTTCTCCTACCATATTCACATCATCCGCGTAGACAAGCAGCTGATGTAACCCGTTCAATTCCAAATCCTCTCTGTTATCCTGGACTTTGCTAATGGTATATTAGACACATTATAATAGCTACGTGATAACATTCCCAAACTCGGACGTCACTCGTCATGCCATGGTAACAGAAGTGCAAGATGAACTTCGTTACTCGAGGTTTATCACACGGCCCTCTCCTTCATGTGGTAGCTATTAGATCACATCCATTTTCGGCTTTTCCCAGTCACTTTTCTTACTTTATTTTTCTATGCAACTATAGAAAACGCAGTGAGACAAGTGGCCAAGGCCTTGGAGCTCGCATATGTTCTTCCCCACAATCCCTAATTCTCTTGCAAAGGTTACCAATTGCATACCTTTTAATTCTCTCTCCTTCCATTTTCCCTTCTTCCATTGCTTCATTTCATGCGGCTCGTCTCGCTCCGATATCTAATTATTAGATAGGATGTACTCATCCTGCCTGTGTTAGTAGAACTATTTATGTTATCCTTAAATCCATCCTAATCTAGCATAAAAATTAGAAATGCAAGAATGAAGTCGTTTCATGCAATCCAAGAGATTTGATAAAATAATCTCCTGTCACTTTTTTTTTTGGTGAAATGAAAAAAAGAACGCAAGAACATGTTTACAAGAAGTTAAACTTGTAACTTGCGAAATACTAATCCGTACTTTTCTGAATTAAGTCTCAGGTCAGAGCACAACTAAGAAAGCCATGTTTGAAATATGATACATCTGGCATTGTCGTGATTTTCTGTCACGTTCTATTTGTTAGGTGTTCTAGGAGGCCTTGTCCCTAATGTACACTCATGGGGGCCATGTATGGGCGCCGTTCATTGTCACCAGAAGAACTCATCAACTTTTACACGTCCTGCATATGGCGTCTGTATCATGTAACTTCAGGTTTCTTCTATAAATATATTTCTGAAATTTATTATTCTTCTGATTCTTTTAATACAAACTGGAGGTAAAACTATCCCTTACTCGTAACGTAAAACACAGTTCATTGCATTATTACTTTATTGACGTTTATACAGGGTGTTTCAGAATTCAACTGAAGAAATTTAAACTGTGGTAGAGGGGTCCTAAGCAGGGTTTAAGCTAGAAAATAAATAATTGTCGCAAAGATGCTCAAATGAAAAATTGTGTATGTACAAATCGGGAAAAGCTTGCGCAGTATTGTACATAAATTCTAGAGAAAGAAAAGAATTCCAGAAACAAAAAGAAAAGAAAACAAATATGTATATAATGTAATATGCTACTTGGAGATATATTACTTTAAACTCACCTTACCTAGACATAAATTTAGAATCAATTATTACAGCTCAATTCACATCACATTAAAATACATCTATTTTTATGAGGACTCTAAATTTTGAAAGCATTTGGGAAATCAAATTCTTTACGAGTAGACCCCTCTATTTTTATTGCTGGCGTAGTGCTAACTCTTTTTCCTGAAAGGTGGTTCCCAATTTTAGTTTGACAATAAAGTAAGTAAATCCTCTCTCACAATCTACAGAATGCAATGAAATTGTTGCAGGATCCTGTACAACTGAATCAATTACGGGAAATTGTTCACTTGACTTGTATTACATCAACTCTTTGAAATCCAGTCCTGAGCATTTATCGCTCATTACTTTCTTGAATATAGCTCATGCCATTAACATTTTATTTAACTCTATAAATAATTCTCCGATCCTGCGGATTCAAACTTGCACGTAAATGCATGAAATATTTTTGGGCCAGTACGCCACTGACTGAACCTGCAAGTGGTATAGCGACATATATTTGGAAATGTGTCGGATACAATATTACTACGCCTCTGTAGCACAATCGGTAAACTTTGTAGATGGTTTCTGTCAGAGGATGAGGTCGAAAGTACAAACTTCAGCAGGTATTTTTTCTTTAACTTAAGGCAGGCATGTCAAAACCCTGCACATTGTGCAGTCGCGAACATTGTGCAGCTGTCTCTGTGCGATATGCAGTTCCTATTCCCCTACCTGGAGGGAGTGAATCAGGTTGGAGGGGCGCGCGACAGGGCTGTACAGTATCTGCAGCAGCAGACCAGCATTTGTTTCAGTAACACAGATCTCTCCTAGTACACTTTCGTTGTGTTCTTTTGGAAAAATTAACACCTTCCTTCCCTTATTGAAATATTAAACTGAAATTTACTATAATCGCTTCACTCATTGAAGATTATAGCGATAATTAACTATGAAACCAATAAATATTAATTTGCATTTCCCTTTACAACAATAATAATGGAAATATGAATTAATGGAGTAACTTACGTGTACCGGTACTTGTAGTGTAGGCTTACGTAGTTAACAAAGTGGGATGAGGTTAAGCAATAATAATCACACCAGAATTGGAAATAATACGTGATCAATAAATTTTATTGTAACAGACTTTTTCTACGTCTCTAGTAAAGTAACAAATAAAAATAACAACAAAATTAACAGCTATAATTAAAAACATAACCTTTGAAAAAAAAAGTAGGCCTAAGCAATAATAATCCCACCAGAATTGAAAATAAAACGTGATCAATACATTTCATTAAAACAAACTTAATTTTTCTACGTCTCTAGTAAAATATTATTATTTAAATTATTGTATTTTAGCCATTAACATTTTCATTACAACCAATAACGAACATTTCACAAGCATCAATGTGAAATACGCAACTCGATGGAAATACGACACAGTCCAAAGTCGACCGTGGACAGTCTATTGTTTCTAGTTGCTAACCGCTTGGAGCGCTTTATCACGAGATTTGCAAAAAATCACCTCAAGCTTCGCGACTGTATATAGTAGACTGTGGTAGTAGTGTTTTGTAGGTTAGGGACATGCAGTTTTGAATACTACGTAGGATGGTTTTGAAAATTTGAAGTAAAAACATGGTTTTAATCATTAGTCTACAGCACATTGAAAACATTATTCATGAAATGGATTTCACTATGGATCGTCCTGGATAATAAACATCCTAGTTAATCGAGAGTTTATTGCTGGCGTAAAGTACGGAGACTCCTACAGCTGCTGAATATAATCTAAGCTAACATAGCTTGCTGTCGAGGTTGCTCATGATTGTACTTATTAATTGAGGGGTTACGTGGACTAACAGCTTATGTGCAAAACTATACTTTTGAGTAAACTGAAGTTGAAAATTACGATATTACTTTTTGTGTGTTCCTGTGATATCCCATCAAACTTTTAAAATATATATTATCAATATAGCATTCCTTAAACACAAAAATGTAACCAAGTAATGGGTATTATTGAACTGCAGTATTTAAAAAAAAATGTTAAAGCGACTTCCTTTTAAGTTGTTAGTCCACAGAACGCCAATAAATGGTTTCTATCGGAGAATATTATGTAACATAAGAATACAAACACTTCTGTTAACTTTGTACGTTACTGCACAATGTCACAAATGCATAAATAAACTCTATTCTTTCGTACTATGCTGTGAAAATAACTAATACAAAATTAATTAATGATTTTATTATATAAATTAAATTAAAGACATATTGATATTTGAACTATGTTGACCTTTGTTCATACATTTTTATGATACTAAATAAAAAGTTATGTGTTTTTTTAAACTTGAAATTTAATGTACAAAACAAACATGGTTTTCATTCATCTTCATCTGTGACTTCAGATCCATCATTGCACTTTTAAATCTGAATAGGCCTATATCTGTCCAGAATTCCCTGTAGCCACATAGCATTATCTTTTGTCATGAATTTCAAAAGGACATGACATCCCCAATCTTTTCATTCTTTAGTCCAGGTGCAGTGGAATCTTCCTTGGTCGATTTGTGTGTTTTCCACGACTTTCAGTTGTAGCAACAGCCCCCACTTTCAAAGCTTGCTGACATGTTTTCATACGGGCTTCTGTAATTTGCAACACTTTCAGTAAAAATCCTTCACATACAGTGACATTAATGCCCTCTAATTTCACGTTGTATACAAATGAATACTAACGAGTTCTTCCAGACGTAAGTCTCTTTGTGTTACGGAAAGGTTCCCCCCCCCCCAATGTAACCTAACAACATTGTGTCCAGTTGTTTTTCTCCAATACTCCAAAATCCAGTGAAAAGTCTCTGCTGATCAAGATGACTGAATTTACCTGCACAATTCAATTTACAACATGTTTTTACAACAGCATACCGTTTAGCGGATTTTGTTTTACCGCTACTTGAAATGTAACTTTTACCGGAATTACGTCTCTTCTTTGCATTTTCCTTCTTCAAACTACTTTTCCTTATTTTTCTTTTCACACCTGTCGTGGATGTAGTACTTCCACACACATCACCACTTTCATTGTCAGAATCGGTCTGCATTTGTGTTCACACTGAACAGACACATCGCCCGTTGCCAGTCGAGCCGCTAGACACACTGTTAAGGCTGGTTCACAATAAACCGGGAACGGAAACTACAACGAGAACGAAAACAGAAATATTGTTAAAATTAATGCATTTAAATGTGAGCATTACAATTAACTATTGTGAATGCTCACATTTAAATATATTTATTTTAACAATATTTCCGTTCTCGTTCTCTTTGTCGTTTTCGTTCCCGGTTTATTGTGAACCAGCCTTAAGAACCAGCTACAGAATGACGGATCTCTCGCATACTCACACAACGCTGTTTCTGCTGCCCTTTAGGAATACGGTAGAGAAACAAGATTTTGTTACAATATAAAGCACACAAGAGAGTATCGGAAAATGTGATCTGTGAAATAACGACTTAAAGTCACTTAGGTTGTTAGTCCACGTAACCCCTCAATTTTTCTTTTCCCTCTTCCAAAACGAAACTATAGCCAACAATTTCTTACTTGAAGAAGTTATTTTTGTTTAACTTTCGAGGCGGAATTTAATAATTAAATTTTTTTAAGTTTTAAAGCATATATTCAGAATCTTTCGCGACCTGAATGAAGACAAAAGGTTTTCCCTGGTTTTTACATATAGGAACACAACAAAAATTTGGCATTTTTTTAGTTGTTTTTAAGACTATTTAATGTACTAATACACTACGTAAATCCTCAATGTTTATATACCGGAAAACAAATGCACATGCAAAGCGCATCCCTCAAAGTACACGCGCGCTATCTGTTGGTGGTAGTTCAGGATATCCCTATTAGTAAACCGAGACAGGTTGATTGGAGATTCACGTTCGTGCAACGCAATGAACAATCAAACAAATCAGACATCAACTGATTGGCGATCGGGGACTGATTTGATTTGCGTTTGTGCAACCGGCCTAAAAGAATAAATTTTAAATAACTAATTACTTTTGTTACTGGGATGCGCACGTATAGAATTATGGACGGTAGTAGTACACTCTAGCCTATCATCAGACTAATCTATATACAGTTCCTTGCAGTAAATCATAACATTCCTCTGCTGCCCACGGAGGGCGTGCATTCATATTGTATGTTCATCTTTTTCCTAGAAGGGTCTACGGACTTATTTATAGTTCGCGGGAAATACGATTTCAATCTTGCAATTGCAGTATAAATATAGTTACGACTGGCTGCAACACAGCGAGGTCCGTTGCTAGGTAACAACAAAGTACTGAACTTGAATACTCCACATGACGCTGCGCTTCACCGCCATTTTGTTGTTTACAATTCGAGGGTCTGTCACCTCGCAACAATTTGGGTCAGCATGCTACCCGTCCTTCACGCTGGACTGGTTATGAAGCTGGCGCCGGCAGGGTCACGGGGAGGGTCCGGGGTTCCATCTCAGACGGTGGCCATTCTCAAGAACTTACGACGAGACAATTATAGCCTAATGTTGATAATGATAATGCGTATGATCATTATGGTCCTAATTGGAGCTGCTATTTCTATGAAAATACATATTGCATTCCCCTCCATGTAGATGGACAAAAGTAATAGGGCAAAGATTATTAAAAACATTTTTATTACTGCATAAATCTGCACCGAAATTACATGATGATGGATTATTATTACTGTTTGTATTATTTTTATTGCTATTATATATTATTGTTATTATGATTATGATTATTATTATTATTACTATTATTACTTACTTACTTACTTACAAATGGCTTTTAAGGAACCCGAAGGTTCATTGCCGCCCTCACATAAGCCCGCCAGCGGTCCCTATCCTGTGCAAGAAATCCAGTCTCTATCATCATATCCCACCTACCTCAAATCCATTTTAATATTATGCTCCCATCTGCGTCTCGGCCTCCCTAAAGGTCTTTTTCCCTCCGGTCTCCCAACTAACACTCTATATGCATTTCTGGATTCGCCCATACGTGCTACATGCCCTGCCCATCTCAAACGTCTGGATTTAATGTTCCTAATTATGTCAGGTGAAGAATACAATGCGTGCAGTTCTGTGTTGTGTAACTTTCTCCATTCTCCTGTAACTTCATCCCGCTTCGCCCCAAATATTTTCCTAAGCACCTTATTCTCAAACACCCTGAACCTATGTTCCTCTCTCAGAGAGAGAGTCCAAGTTTCACAACCATACAGAAGAACCGGTAATATAACTGTTTTATAAATTCTATTATTACTACTATATTATTTATTTATTTATTTATTTATTTATTTAATGCTGGTTAGATAGGAGGAAGAAAGGGCTAGAGAAAGGTAGGAGGAATAAAGGAGTAAAGGAGAATAACAGGAAGAAAGCACTAAAGAAAAATGAGAGGAAGAAAGGACTAAAGAAGAATAAAAAGAAGAAAGGGCTCAAGAAAGATAAGAGGAAGAAAGGAGTAAAGGAGAATAAAAGGAAGAAAGGACTAAAGAAAGATAAGAGGAAGAAAGGACTAAAGAAAGACAAGAGGAAGAAAGGACTAAAGAAAGGTAAGAGGAAGAAAGGACTAAAGAAAGATAAGAGGAAGAAAGGACTAAAGAAAGATAAGAGGAAGAAAGGACTAAAGAAAGATAAGAGGAAGAAAGGACTAAAGAAAGATAAGAGGAAGAAAGGACTAAAGAAAGGTAAGAGGAAGAAAGGACTAAAGAAAGATAAGAAGAAGAAAGGACTAAAGAAAGGTAAGAGGAAGAAAGGACTAAAGAAAGATAAGAGGAAGAAAGGACTAAAGAAAGGTAAGAGGAAGAAAGGACTAAAGAAAGATAAGAGGAAGAAAGGACTAAAGAAAGATAAGAGGAAGAAAGGACTAAAGGGAGATAAGAGGAAGAAAAGACTAAAGAAAGGTAAGAGGAAGAAAGGACTAAAGAAAGATAAGAGGAAGAAAGGACTAAAGAAAGATAAGAGGAAGAAAGGACTAAAGAAAGATAAGAGGAAGAAAGTACTAAAGAAAGATAAGAGGAAGAAAGGACTAAAGAAAGATAAGAGGAAGATAGGACTAAAGAAAGGTAAGAGGAAGAAAGGACTAAAGAAAGATAAGAGGAAGAAAAGACTAAAGAAAGGTAAGAGGAAGAAACGACTAAAGAAAGATAAGAGGAAGAAAGGACTAAAGAAAGATAAGAGGAAGAAAGGACTGAAGAAAGATAAGAGAAAGAAAGGACTAAAGAAAGAAAAGAGGAAGAAAGGACTAAAGAAAGATAAGAGGAAGAAAGGACTAAAGAAAGATAAGAGGAAGAAAGGACTAAAGAGAGATAAGAGGAAGAAAGGACTAAAGAAATATAAGAGGAAGAAAGGACTAAAGAAAGATAAGAGGAAGAAAGGACTAAAGAAATATAAAAGGATGAAAGGATTAAAGAAAGAATAAGAGAAAGAAAAGACTAAAGAAAAAAGAGGAGTAAAGGACTAAAGAAAGATAAGAGGAAGAAAGGACTAAAGAAAGATAAGAGGAAGAAAGGATTAAAAAAAGATAAGAGGAAGAAAGTACTAAAGAAAGATAGGAGGAAGAAAGGACTAAAGAAAGAAAAGAGGAAGAAAGGACTAAAGAAATATAAAAGGATGAAAGGATTAAAGAAAGAATAAGAGAAAGAAAAGACTAAAGAAAGATAAAAGGAAGAAAGGACTAAAGAAAGATAAGAAGAAGAAAGGACTGAAGAAAGATAAGAGAAAAAAAGGACTAAAGAAAGAAAAGAGGAAGAAAGGACTAAAGAAAGATAAGAGGAAGAAAGGACTAAAGAAAGATAAGAGGAAGAAAGGACTAAAGAAAGAAAAGAGGAAGAAAGGGCTAAAGAAATATAAAAGGATGAAAGGATTAAAGAAAGAATAAGAGAAAGAAAAGACTAAAGAAAGATAAAAGGATGGAAGAATTAAAGAAAAAAGAATAGAAAGAAAGGACTAAAGAAAGAAAAGAGGAAGAAAGGACTAAAGAAAGATAAGAGGAAGAAAGGACTTAAGAAAGATAAGAGGAAGAAAGGACTAAAGAAAGATAAGAGGAAGAAAGGACTAAAGAAAGATAAGAGGAAGAAAGGACTAAAGAAAGATAAGAGGAAGAAAGGACTAAAGAAATATAAGAAGAAAGGACTAAAGAAAGATAAGAGGAAGAAAGGACTAAAGAAAGATAAGAGGAAGATAGAACTAAAGAAAGGTAAGGGGAAGAAAGGACTAAAGAAAGATAAGAGGAAGAAAGGACTAAAGAAAGGTAAGAGGGAGAAAGGACTAAAGAAAGATAAGAGGAAGAAAGGACTAAAGAAAGATAAGAGGAAGAAAGGACTAAAGAGAGATAAGAGGAAGAAAGGACTAAAGAAATATAAGAGGAAGAAAGGACTAAAGAAAGATAAGAGGAAGAAAGGACTAAAGAAATATAAAAGGATGAAAGGATTAAAGAAAGAATAAGAGAAAGAAAAGACTAAAGAAAAAAGAGGAGTAAAGGACTAAAGAAAGATAAGAGGAAGGACTGAGGGAGAATAAGAGGAAGAAAGTACTGAAGGTGGATAAGTGGAAAAAAGGACTAAAAGGAAGATAGGCGGATGAAGGGAGAAAATAAAGATCGTAAAATTAAACGAGAAATATGTCGGATAAAAATATAAAGTTATGAAAGATAGTAAAAGACATTTAAAATTGTAAAGGATAAAAGAAAGAATGAATATTAAAAAAATTAGGGAATCAAATTAAGGTAAGGAAGAACGGAGAAAGAAAACGGGAGCGGGAAAAGGAAAGAAATGAGAGAAAATTAAAGAATACAATACCAGATTAAGACAACAGCAAACATAGACGATAAGGAATGGAAAGATTCATATCCAAATTCGTCTGTGATTCTTAACCCGAGGAAAGCACCTGCAGTTCCTGGCCGATCCATTTGGCGCAAGTGCCTGTGAAGGACTTCGAGCCCCGGGCTTCTGCAAGCCTCGGATCACCTTCGCATGTCGTCCGTAACGGGGTTAACATTTCCTGTTTCATCAGCGTGGAGGCGGACCTGGTCCAGCGAGGGTTGCGACTGCGCCCGCGGCGATGGCGATTTAAAATAGTTAAGTCAGCGGGACATACAACAGGGAGTCCCACCTTGTAGATTTATTGCATCAAAGCATATCTAGGGGACACCGAAGACCGTCACTTTTCATCGTGAACACAAGGTTTAAAATGTAGTGGACATAGCCGGTGTTGGGTTTTCTTTGGACAGCCCCGGATCAAACTGTCTTCATTCTAAAATCTATCAGTAACTTTTAACCATCCCGTTCGCCGGTGCAGTTGCGAAAGGAAACCACTGCACCAAAATATTATCTAGAAAGTGGCCCTCAAAATCTCCTGACTTGTAAACGGCTTTAAGAAAGATTTCAGTTGAGCGAATCTCATATAAACATCCATATCCATGCACATATTTCATACCTAATTTTTAGGAAATGTAATTATTTTTAATTTATTGCAATCAATATGTTTAATACCATAAACTAGTGGATCCCAACGTTTTGAGTTTCAGGATCCTATAAAGCTCATATTTCATTTTGGCGAATCCCAACATGTTTTGTACATTATTTATGATGGTAATCATGTTCTACTCATCAAACATTTGCATGTAGTGAATTAAACATCCTTAGTAAATTGACAGCGATATTAAATTTCAGTTTTAGCTTTTAAGTATAATCTGGAAATACTAAAATACTGGGTGTTCATTTCAAAGTGTGTCATGACGTCACTGTTGTTGGGTCACCGATTTGAAGCGAGTTTCAGCTTATATGTTAGAGAAGTTGCCTATTATTTAAGGCGTTCTTCAATCTGAATTTGAGAACGTGTACGGTATAACTTGAACGTCGTAGCAACAGATGGCGGTCTGTACAGTCTGTGTGCTACCATAACCTCTTTCGAACTGTGTTTTGCGCCGGCAAGTCGTACGCAGGGTATTTGTTATCATCGGTTGCGTACGGTAACATTCCACAACACAAATCAAATGCTCCGTGTCCATGTTGACCGTCGAAGTTAATGTCAACAAATACGTAAGTAATCGTCTTAACCCTCTCCCCTTATCCCGACAGTACGTATTTCCAAACAGTTCACATTCCTGCCACTACCGGCGTTACCGTACGTATCGGCACGTACTCTTCAGAATGAACGCCGTACTTGCTAGCCAACTTCTCTGCCTCTTAGATTATACACGTGAGCTGCGGAAGTGTAGGAAGATTGAATTCTCTAGGCTCATCAGCTAGCCACATGACGGCATACAGCGAGCCAAGACACATTTTGAACTGAACACCCAGTATAAAGTTATTTTACGTTATATCCTGTATTCGCTGTGAAAATTGAAGCCATTTTTTAGACTTGCCGTAAGGTTATTGATGTTAGTTTGCAAAATCTCAATCATTGATACTTTAAGGACCATTTCACCAAGCTCATTTAACTTTAATTGTTGGTTAGAGTCTTTTTAATTGACACTTAGAGGGAAAATTGGGTTTTAAACTCTCATTAAACTGCATTGAAGTTAATTCATCAATATTTTCGTCATTTAAATAATTAATCCTGCATTAACGACAATAACTTATGATGCCGAGGACAATGATGGACTTGATATTTGAAAATGATGATTTCTCACCAAGACAGGTGAAGTTAATTAATTTAATTCTGTGAGAAACTATGAAAAACAAGTACCAAAGGATCAGAAAGTAACATTTCAGTTCTCCTCGTTCTGTGAATTGCATTTACCCCTGAAAAACCAGAAGAAGTGATCACAAAATATGACATAAGTGATATTTCTGCAGAAATTTTCAGTCTTTCAAAAATAAAATGTTATTGCGCCCCACTACTCATCTTACAAAGACAAAGTACCGATCAACCAAGTAAAAACAGCAGACACTGTAAGAGTGCAAAAGTACATACTGCACCTTCAGAATTCAAAGAGTTTTACCAGAAAATATTGCAGTGGCCATCTACGGCGGACGATGAGATGTTGGAATAGGACTTGTGATTGATTTTAATATATTACAGTCTGATCCGTTTGGGTATGGATAATATTAATTTATTATTATAAAGCTATTATAATACTTACTTACTGGCTTTTAAGGAACCCGCAGGTTCATTGCCACCCTCACATAAGCCCGCCATTGGTCCCTATCCTGAGCAAGATTAATCCAGTCTCTATCATCATATCCCACCTCCCTCAAATCCATTTTAATATTATCCTCCCATCTACATCTCGGCCTCTCCAAAGTCTTTTTCCCTCCAGTCTCCCAACTAACACTCTATATGCATTTCTGGATTCGCCCATACGTGCTATATGCCCTGCCCATCTCAAACGTCTGGATTTAATGTTCCTAATTATGTCAGGTCAAAAATACAATGCGTGCAGTTCTGCATTGTGTAACTTTCTCCATTCTCCTGTAACTTCATCCCTCTTAGCCCCAAATATTTTCCTAAGAAGCTTATTCTCAAACACCCTTAATCTCTGTTCCTCTCTCAAAGTGAGAGTCAAAGTTTCACAACCATACAGAACAACTGGTAATATAACTGTTTTATAAATTCTAACTTTCAGATTTTTTTACAGCAGACTAGATTACAAAAGCTTTTCAGCCGAATAATAACACGCATTTCCCATATTTATTCTGTGTTTAATTTCCTCCCGAGTGTCATTTATATTTGTTACTGTTGCTCCAAGATATTTGAATTTTCCCACATCTTCAAAGGATAAATCTCCAATTTTTACATTTCCATTTCGTACAATATTCTGGTCATGAGACATAATAATATACTTTGTGTTTTCGGGATTTACTTCCAAACCTATCGCTTTACTTGTTTCAAATAAAATTTCTGTTTTTTCCCTAATCGTTTGTGAATTTTTGTATATTGGACGTATTACATTTTGGACCTTTTTGCTTTTTCGACATTTACTACTTGGACTAAGTTCTTTGGACAATTTTTAGTTGGATATTTTTGACTGGATATTTTCTGTCAATGAACATTTTAGATTGGACGAAATTACCTATAACCATTTTTACTTTTCAGAGATATGCCCATTTCGAAATTGCACATTGAATGAAATCACTCCCCATTTTCTTCCACTTCAACCCCATTTTCTTCTCATTTCTTCTTTCATCACGTTTCATCTTCCTGTTTCTTGACCCTTCCAAATTTCTTCACGTCCCCTGTGTTTTACTTCCTTTGTCTTTATTCTTTTTATCCTTTCCTGTATACCTTGCGTCTTACTTTCCCTCTTTCCCCTTTTTTAATTTCCCTCACCCTCTTTACTTTTCGTCACCTGAGTCTTTGTCTGTTTTCACATATCTTCTTTCCATTTTGCCTGGTTTTCACTTAAGGTAAGCGTTCACTACATCGTATCGCACTCCTCGTACGAATCGCACGCAACGGATATTTTAAGTGCAGTGCGTTCACTGTAACGGCTCCACCTCATCGCCTCATCGGATTCCCCTATCAGCTGTTTAAAACATGACGTCGTACGATATTGACATTACTAAAAACATTGTTGAGGTTAGATCTATTAATCATGAGTGTTAGCGAATAAGAATTTGTAATTGCTTCATGCGTCTTAATTAAAGAGGAAGAAGCGAAAGAGATATTGGTTACATAATATATATGTAAGAAATTACTTGATTACTGTAATGGGAACGCCTCAAATTATATAATTCTTCGCAGTTTTCTACACGCGAAATAAGTTTTCCGTCTGCCATTTTGGCGAGACACTGAACATGGCACAACATAATAGTAACAGTTGACCAATTGAAATTGATTTATTAAAGAAGGCCATGATCGCACGCATCGGAAAAGTTGCCCATCCGAGAAACGTGGACGGATTTGCCGATAGTCGATGCGTGCGATACGATGTAGTGAACGCTTGCTCTTAAAGTCCCTTAACTGTCTCCCTGCACGCTACACGCAGTGTCCAGCGGAGGAAGCTGCAACTCACTTCCTCTGCTTCGCGGTCCACCACCGACCAGCGCTGATCTCGGCATTCCAGGAACTCCGTCCAGGATGTGACGCAGGCAGGTTCGTAAATGTCAGACACGATAAGCACGTATTAAGACGCTAATGCCATCCCGCAAAGGTCAAAGACGTAAAAACAGATCGCGAGTTGTTCCCCCATAAATTAGCACATAATATCTTGACAATTTAGCCGTGTGCACAGAACAAAAAAAGTTCTCCGCGCATCTGGACTAATCCCAAGGAAGTGTGTCTTGGTGAAGCGAACCCTGCTTACTGAAATCGATCAGTAAAAAACCTCGCATTTTTTACAGTACTCTAATTTTTTCCCTATTTACACAAGGTGAGAGAGAGAGAGAGAGAGAGAGAGAGAGAAAAACTCATCCGGGCTTAATTAAGGATGACCACGAGGATCCGGAAATGAATAGCAAACAAATACAATTAATTAAATATGAATAGTGTTATAAAAATAAAGTATAATAATTAAGCACCATTGATTATCAATTGTAAAATAAAATTTTAGAAGATGACTAAATTATACTGATAAAAAATAGCATATCCTTAATTAAGGCCTTCTGAGTGGTATAAATGAAACTGTATAATCTGCAGGAATCTTTGAGAATTTGCGAGATGATTTTTTGAATTTCAAAAGATGATATTGCTAATTGTTTTAAAAAATGATATGTAAATTTTGGTAAAGAACTCCGAGCACCAAAAAATAAACATGTCACTGACCAATTGAAGAGAGGGATGTTATACTTGGCACTAAGGTAGGGAATACAAGGTTCATAAATGGCCCACTTTTCATGATCAACCTGATGAGCTTGGTTTAGATCTCTCTCCATGCGTATAGTTGGATCTACGATAATAGCCTTTTGTTGTTGCCTGTTTATTGCTATTATATCCACTCTTCTGTGAGAGTCATCTTCAGAACTACAGTGGACCTCTTCATGAACTTCCCAACCCTTGTTCCGAAGAAGACAGGAGATAGCTCCACGGACTCTATGATGCCTGTTGTTACGCAATAACTCTCCTTTCCGACAAAAGCCCAACACGTGGCCAAGAGTGCATTTTCAAAAATATACTATCGAAAGTCAAACGGTTTTCGTATTATTGAGCGACAAATTTGGCGTACTTTATAAAAACAAGCCTCTTTCAGCGCTCAGAACTCTGGAACCATTTACTGCAGAACATTGAACGGGAGCTCATTTTGAAGCTGACATTTCGTAGGTTATGTTAAGAAGTAATCCTTATTTCTATTGTACACACAGAGACAGATAATCTCATTTTACTTGCTTTTAGGCTTTTTGGCCATTTGTAAAAATGTAAAAAAATATTGAGAAAAAACCTTGCATTATTAAGAGGGATTCGGCATTGTTTGCTTAGAGGTATGGCAATAAGTTTCGAGGGTATTAAATAGATTATTTTCACACGCCTGGACTTGAACGGCGCAGTACCGCACGCACTGACCGAGAGATGATGATAAGCGAGTGTTGGGCGTCATTTTACTCCTGTGTTTATGAAAACTTGTGATAAAGTTAGCCCAGCTATGCGCTACTAGACGAAACATTACGTGTTTGTCTCCTGGCCTTGCTTATCTCGGCTAGCTCCCGTCTCACAGTCAGCTGGTTAGTTCACGCGCGTACTATTTATTTTCTCTATTTGATATTTTCAATACTTTCTTATCAACGTGCCATCACTAAAAAATGTGTTTATTTGTACTTTCAATACGGAATCTAACCATATATTTTTAAAACAATTTTTCGGTGGCAAAGGCGTCTTAATGAGGAAAAATCTAAATCTCTCCATTTCCATAAAAAGTAAGAAAATCTGTTTATATGTCAATATAAACTTTAATTTCTCAGCATCAAAATAAACCATGATTTTGATCATTGGGTGAAAGGGTTTCGGAGCTACAACAGTTTAAAGTTGCTAATTTTATGAAAATACGATAAATTTAAATATTTTTTATTTAAACACTATGAAGTTCTGATGCCTCAAACTTTGCACAAAGCACTGTATCACAGTTCTCAACGTACAAAAAAAAGTTTCATTGTATTCAGAAATTGTAAGGTCAATTTTCTCTATATTTCGGTCGATTTGAGATGGAATAGCTCTTACAAAACATTCACTGTACCATTACCGATGACTCAGGCATCGACGTCTACGAAGAGCGTTCCTAAGCTTGGCTTATTGTTCTCTGGGACGTTCTCCGAAGTAACAGCTTCGACAATAATATTTTTATTTTGGTTTCTTTCTGCCTTCTACATCTGAGAGAAAAATATTTTTAGAACGGAGTGTAGCATGATTATTGTCCACTGATTTCAAGCATCGCCATCTACAAGTAACATGTCCGACCTGAAAATGACGCACCTTTTGACCAGAACTAAATCTTTCTTCGGCTTAGGAATGTGGGAGGGTAACTTGGGAATTCACCGTCAAGAAAAAATGGAACCCCTCCCCTGTCTGCAATGGCTACACAAGGAGAACAAGAGCAGTAGAAGGAGAACAAGGGGAATACAAAGACAACAAGGGCAATACAAGGATAACAAGGGCAATACAAGGAGAACAAGGGCAATACAAGGAGAACAAGGGGAATACATGGAGAACAAGGGGAATACAAGGAGAACAAGGGGATACAAGGAGAACAAGGAAAATACAAGGAGAACAAGGAAAATACAAGGAGAACAAGAGGAATACAAGGAGAACCGTGTGAACTCGAGAGAGTGGAGAATACAAGGAAAACGGGAACAAGGGAAATATAAGGAGAACAATGGAAATACAAGGAGAACAAGGGGAATACAAGGAGAACCGTGTGAACTCGAGAGAGTGGAAAATACAAGGAAAACGGGAACAAGGGAAATATAAGGAGAACAAGGGGAATACAAGGAGAACCGTGTGAACTCGAGAGAGTGGAGAATACAAGGAGAACGGGAACAAGGGAAATATAAGGAGAACAAGGGAAATACAAGGAGATAAAGGGGAATACAAGGAGAACCGTGTGAACTCGAGAGAGTGGAGAATACAAGGAAAACGGGAACAAGGGAAATATAAGGAGAACAAGGGAAATACAAGGAGAACAAGGGGAATACAAGGAGAACCGTGTGAATTCGAGAGAGTGGAGAATACAAGGAAATCGGGAACAAGGGAAATACAAGGAGAACAAGGGGAATACAAGGAGAACCGTGTGAACTCGAGAGAGTGGAGAATACAAGGAAAACGGGAACAAGGGAAATACAAGGAGAACAAGGGGAATACAAGGAGAACCGTGTGAACTCGAGAGAGTGGAGAATACAAGGAAAACGGGAACAAGGGAAATATAAGGAGAACAAGGGAAATACAAGGACAACAAGGGAAATACAAGGAGAACAAGGGGAATACAAGGAGAACCGTGTGAACTCGAGAGAGTGGAGAATACAAGGAAAACGGGAACAAGGGAAATAGAAGGAGAACAAGGGGAATACAAGGAGAACCGTGTGAACTCGAGAGAGTGGAGAATACAAGGAAAACGGGAACAAGGGAAATATAAGGAGAACAAGGGAAATACAAGGAGAACAAGGGGAATACAAGGAGAACCGTGTGAACTCGAGAGAGTGGAGAATACAAGGAAAACGGGAACAACGGAAATATAAGGAGAACAAGGGGAATACAAGGAGAACCGTGTGAACTCGAGAGAGTGGAGAATACAAGGAGAACGGGAACAAGGGAAATATAAGGAGAACAAGGGGAATACAAGGAGAACCGTGTGAACTCGAGAGAGTGGAGAATACAAGGAAAACGGGAACAAGGGAAATATAAGGAGAACAAGGGAAATACAAGGAGAACAAGGGGAATACAAGGAGAACCGTGTGAACTCGAGAGAGTGGAGAATACAAGGAAAACGGGAACAAGGGAAATATAAGGAGAACAAGGGAAATACAAGGAGAACAAGGGGAATACAAGGAGAACCGTGTGAACTCGAGAGAGTGGAGAATACAAGGAAATCGGGAACAAGGGAAATACAAGGAGAACAAGGGGAATACAAGGAGAACCGTGTGAACTCGAGAGAGTGGAGAATACAAGGGGAACGGGAACAAGGGAAATATATAAAGAGAACAAGGGGAATACAAGGAGAACCGTGTGAACTCGAGAGAGTGGAGAATACAAGGAAAACGGGAACAAGGGAAATAGAAGGAGAACAAGGGGAATACAAGAAGAACCGTGTGAACTCGAGAGAGTGGAGAATACAAGGAAAATGGGAACAAGGGAAATATAAGGAGAACAAGGGGAATACAAGGAGAACAAGGGGAATACAAGGAGAACAAGGGGATACAAGGAGAACAATGAAAATACAAGGAGAACAAGAGGAATACAAGGAGAACCGTGTGAACTCGAGAGAGTGGAGAATACAAGGAAAACGGGAACAAGGGAAATATATAAGGAGAACAAGGGGAATACAAGGAGAACCGTGTAAACTCGAGAGAGTGGAGAATACAAGGAGAACGGGAACAAGGGAAATATAAGGAGAACAAGGGGAATACAAGGAGAACAAGGGGAATACAAAGAGAACAAGGGGAATACAAGAAGAACAATGAGAATAAAAAGGGGAAGAATTAAATTAGTTGTTATGATAAGAAAAGTTTCCGACAATTAAAGGGGAGGACTAACAACTTTACACTGAAGAAGGTTGCGAAATGCAAACGAGATATTTAAGTTGAAGGTGTATTACAACGAAAGGATTAATTAAGCAACAGGTACAGTACGTCTAGATAACAGGCGTACACTGTCAGTCATTCTTTCACAAAGAGCTTTACAAACGTGTTATTAGCTGCCTTGTCTATACTTACTCGTTTTGCAAGTCACCAGTCAACAAAGACACGAACCACAATGGTCAACGTCAGAAAAGACTACGGACGATGTTATATTATTATGTATGTACTCGTATATAAGCATGTATGTTATGTATCCACGTATATATATGTAAAATATCCCTGTACATATTTTTATTAGGTTATTTTACGACACTTATCAACATCTCAGGTTATTTAGCGTCTGAATGAGATGAAGGTGATAATGCCGTGAAATGAGTCCGGAGTCCAGCACCGAAAGTTACGCAGCATTTGCTCATATTGAGTTGAGGAAAAAAACTCAACCAAGTAACTTTCCCCGACCGGGAATCGAATCCGGTCCACCTGGTTTCGCGGCCAGACGCGCTAACCGTTACTCCACAAGTGTGGACGTATGTATGTATGTATTTTTATTTTATTTTAGTTGGTTATTTTAAGACGCTTTATCAACATGTTAGGTTATTTGGCGTCTGAATGAGATGAAGGTGATAATGCCGGTGAAATGAGTCCGGGATCCAACACCGAAAGCATTTGCTCATATTGGGTTGAGGGAAACCCCCGGTAAAAACCTCAACCAGATAACTTGTCCCGACCGGGAATCGAACCCGGGCCACCTGGTTTCGCGGCTAGACGCGCTAACCGTTACTCCACAGGTGTGGACTGTATATACATACAGTCCACATCTGTATGTATGTATGTATGTATGTATGTATGTATGTATGTATGTATGTATGTATGTATGTACGTATGTATGTAAATGTTATGTTTTATTTAACGACGCTCGCAATTGCCGAGATTATATCAGCGTCGCCGGTATGCCGGAATTTTTGTCCCGCAGGAGTTCTTTTACATGCCAGTAAATCTACAGACAAGAGCCAGTCGTATTTAAGCATACTTAAATACCATCGACCTGGTCCAGGATCGAACCCGCAATCTCGGGCATAGAAGGCCAGCGCTATACCAACTGAGCCAACCAGGGCGACGCACAGTGGGGCCAAACCCACTTATTCTTGGCAAAAAAGATTTTATTGTCTCAATGTCATTTACATAATAAGAAAAGTAGTTTTTGATTTTTGTAAAGCTATTCTATCAACGAAAAGTGCGATTTCAAATCACAAATCAGAAAATTAGGAAGTAATTACAAAAAGCTAACATCGGGACTCTTCAGCCTCGTTCGCACTGTCAGTGTCGTCGCTGCTGTCGTGTACTGCAGAACGAACATCCGGTGCCCGAAGTATGTCCAGGACCTCCTTGTCAAATTGCGTTTTTATTCGGCATCTTCCTGAGAGAAAAAATAATCGCATCCGAGGATATCAACAGCACGTTGAGGACATCTTCATTTGTTTTTGTTCGGGACACCTTCCGGGAGAAACCTTCTTGTACTTTTTAAATTCCTTGTTTCTAGCCTCTTGGGCTTCCTCACTTAGTTGACCAATGGGAACTATAGCGTGACGGATAATTTCTGGACCATGGATTAGGATTTTATGAATTGTTGGAGGCATGACGTACCATGAGTATTTCCGTACAAAGAGCTGGGCTGTCTCGAACACATACGCGCGAAACTTTTCCACATCTATTTCATGGCCACAAGAGATCACTTGCAAAATTATATTTAATCTTCTGATGATTTCAATGTCAACACCAGTGATGCTTGCAGATAATACCGGATTCTCAAATAATCATCTTGATCCATTCCCATCATTTGTATTGCCGAAGCCTGGTTTTGGCTTGTCTACTAGCAATCCCATATCTTTTTTAATCTCTCTTGAATGGCTTTCTTTGTGTTTGAGACAACATTCTTCTGCTCGATGCCCCGAGCTTGCCATTTCTCAAGGGGAAGTTTATATGCAAGATGGAGCAAACACTCAAAGAACCTAATGAGTGCGTGAAGGACGGAAAAGCCGAAGCTGAGTCTAGATGTATCGACTATCCCCGCAGTCAGCACTTTCTCCAGATTGTTGAAGTCTTTAGAGGTGCTTCGTTGGTGGACTACAACATCTTTTGTAAGCTTTTTGATATTTCGAAAGTCGCATTGGTGATGTTGCTGTCACATCTTTTACAATTTTTTAGGCTTTCACTTTGCCAGAAGAGCGCAAGCTCATTTCAGCGGCAAAGGAGAGCTCATCACTTGAATATGTGGCTCGCAAGTTTTCTGTTTTCTGTCGTTTTGTCCTATCAGATGATTCATGGAAACTCTTCGTAGGTCTACCCATACATTTTCTAGTAGCGTCCCTATCGTAGTTACGAAACCTCACAGATGGGTCTAACCAGTCCTTGTTCTTCTCTAAAAATATTTCTTCTATCCTACGAGCTTGCTGCCATCTCTTCTTAAAATCGGACACGAGAAATGAAATTTGCTTGTAGAGAGCCATAAGATATTCGTCTGTGCATTTTGTCTTCATCCGGACAAAGTCTTTCATAACCGTAACTTGCTCCTGTAATTTTACACGTCCTGTATCATAAAGTTCTCTTCTAGTTATAAAAACACCATCGTTGCAACCCGATCCTGCAAAGAAGAAAATGTATACGAATGCTTTGGGTATTTAGGTCAAGCGTACTTGGCTATCTAATTTTTAGAAGCTGTCAATTTTTTAACAGCTGCTGTTCCAAAATGAGCAGATATGAGCAGGGTTTGTTTCCATTTACGGCAAGTATAATGTGTGAAATAAACATAAATGTCAAGATGCAGAACATGATATGCCCTGATATACACTAAAACCTTAAAAAAACTTACCCCTTTTTCACATTTTCGGTTCATTTCTTTATCGTCCCATAAACCACTATTAAATCCACAAAACCTATATGTAATTGCATTAAAATGTTCTTACCTGATGGTAAAGACATCATGTTAAGCCACACTTCATAGTTCCACCAGCACACAACAATATGACGCATTTAACTACTTCCCGTGCACAAGCTTCCCTCTCACTGACTCAGCTAGGCTCAGGTTCTGACATTCGCCGTGACGTCAGCTGCACCCCAGTGACCTTGTCACTATCAAAAACGTATAGTTCAGGGATTTATCTATCGTTAGAATATAAAATATTGCTACTTTTGTAAGATTCGCTTTTTGTTTTTTTGCCAAGAATAACGCTTGTTTTTTTTTTTCAATTGTTCGCGAAACGGTAGACTGCAATATTTATCTATAGTAATCTCAGACTTCGAGTGACATTTATTAGGAGTATTTCGTGAATAAAATAAAAATGCAAATAATGGGCTATATCCCTAAAATTCGCTTACAAAATGTTAATAATTCTATGAATACTTAACTTATTCAGACACTGTGAAGTCGAAATAGATGAATAACGATTACTGCAATAAATTGAATGATATTCAGTAATGCCAATTGAGAAAAGCGAAATACAGGTTTAACAATGTTAATTACATGTACTACGCTTTTCTCTTGTTATTATAACATAAATACGTTTTCAATATCTCCTGAAATCATGATTTAATTTAAACATTTTATAATATAATTACAAATAACCTGATTAATACATTAATTAAATGAACAATTGTTATGAAGGAGTGTCATTTTCTTTAGATGCAATGGACATGGAATTAAAGGTGAAGAATTAGATATGGAAGTAGGATTTCGCATTTTATTTACAGTAGTACAATGAATTCATGCTCATCAAAGAATTTTAAGAGATGGTATTTATGCAAGATGATGCCGAAAATTCGCCATGGGTTAGGCCTACTTGCCATTCTCCTTGCGGTTGGGGAAAACCTCGTAAAAACCCCAACCAGGTAATCAGCCCAGGCGGGAACCGAACCCACGCCCGCATCGGCAGGCAAACTCCTAATAAGCTGACTGAGCTACGTCGGTGGGTAAATGTTACCTTTACGGCAGCAATAAAATAAATAAATAAATATATAAATATAATATATGGTCTCCGCACATATTGTACCCAGTTATAAAATAGTAAATTGAGAGTCAAAAAAGTGATTTTCGAAAAAAAAATGTGACTTTGGCCCTTTTCGCACAAGGTTGTCAGTACATAGATAATCGAGAAATTTTGTGGTTTCTTGTGGTAACACTTGAAGGGTCGTGACGAACAGGCAATGTAGCGAGGTCATAAATCTTAAATCGGACGGCTGATCCTTCGAACCGACTCCATGCAGTCGCGGCACTTTCTCCTCGATGTGGGGCGCCCAAGTGGGTCGCCACCTCCACCTCATCCTCCAAATATCGCTTTTATTCTCCTCTTGGTCTTGCTGCAGCATTCCAACCTCTCTTTTGTTGCGGATTTCCAACAGCTTCCACTTCTCCTTCTCCTCTTCTCTCATTTCCTGGTCTTTACTTATTCCCTACTTCCATCTCTATACGTTCCTTTCTTTTACCTTTCTTCGTTCATTACATTCCTAACTTCTAAATTGTTTAGTTATATTTTATAGAAAGAGATGACGTGACTATGTGAGGAGAAAATCCACAAACGATTAGGGAAAACACGGGAATTTTATTTGAAGTAAATCCCGAAAAGACAAAGTATATGATTATGTCTCGTGACGAGAATATTGTACGAAATGGAAATATAAAAATTGGAAAATTATCCTTTGAACAAGTGGAAAAATTCGAATATCTTGGAGGAACAGTAACAAATATAAATGACACTCGAGAGAAAATTAAACGCCGAATAAATATGGAAAATGCCTGTTATTATTTGGTTGAGAAACTTTTATCATCCAGTATGCTCTCAAAAAAGCTGAAAGTTTTATAAATTCAAACAATTAGAATTACCGGTTGTTCTATATGAAGAGTCCATTGCAAGAATGATGGATGTCATTTGGAATACATTTTGCAGGAGAAGCAATTGAAAGTTTGAAATGCTTAGCACTCAAAGCTTAACTTACTGGACAATGACTATCAGTGTTAATGCCATATAACTCTCTATGTACATTCTATATGTTTTAAGCTATGCATTGAAGTCTTGGTTCATTTTCGACAAGAAAGTGACATCCATCATTCTTGCAGTGGACTCTTCATACGGTTGTGAAACTTGGATTCTCACTTTGAGAGAGGAACATAGGTTGAGGGTGTTTGATAATAAGGTGCTTGGAAAAATATTTGGGGCTAAGAGGGATGAAGTTACAGGAGAATGGAGAAAGTTACACAACACAGAACTGCACGCATTGTATTCTTCACCTGACATAATTAGGAACATTAAATCCAGACGTTTGAGATGGGCAGGGCATGTAGCACGTATAGACGAATCCAGAAATGCATATAGTGTGTTAGTTGGAAGGCCGGAGGGAAAGAGACCAAGACGTAGATGGGAGGATAATATAAAAATAGATTTGAGGGAAGTGCGATATGATTGTAGATACTGGATTAATGTTGTTCAGGATAGGGACCGATGGCGGGCTTATGTGAGGGCGGCAATGAACCTGCGGACTCCTTAAATGCTACAAGTATTATGTAGTAGTATTTTATAGAAAGAGAAAAATGATATCATGAAAAGATATTTAAGATTTCTATAAAAGACGAAAACTAAGTCAAATTGGATAAAAGAATTAGAAAATAATGTCAGAAGATTAGGACTAAATTGGTTATGGCAAAAAATTGGTGTTATTAATATAAATTTGATAGGTAATATTATATTGGAGAGGAGTAATGAGGTAGTGAGACAGGAAATGTTTAGCAATTTAAATTGTTTAAAATCATTAAGAGTGCTATGCATAGACATTTCGCTAGCCCGCGCTACGAGCGTGCTAAACTAGACCCGGCTATCGACTGGTTACTTGTACAGGATTCATATCATACCATATCGCTAACACTGGTTTATGAATACGAAAAATGTTAGTTCGCTGATTATCCACCGGAAGCCAGCGCCAATCAAGTCTATGAATATGGCCGTAACAGATTAGGGCCTACAAAGAAATAAAAATAATGCTGGGAAAGGAAGAGTATACAAAAGTTACATCAGGGAAGAAAAGATGGGACTAGCATGGTGAAATTCGATTTGAAATTCGCAGAAAATTTACCCGGGACTATCACTATCACTTGCATCATATTGGTCAATCATTTTAGTAAACATTTGTGGAGTTTGCTACAAGTGTGGAGAGATTGATTTCTTCTTTAAAAAAAATCGGTCGAAATTCAGGGGTGTGGACGTGAAGTGGCAGATTATTTAGACGTGGAAGAATGACTTAAGATAATACCTAACTCTGTCCCAAAGTTCATTCTGGAGTAATTAATTTTTTTTTTTTACAAAAAATGTAATTTTTCAGGAAGTTTCATAATAGACAAATTATTATATAAACCACAGTTTGAAAGATAAGAGATTGGGTTCGCAGTAAAAACTTCACTTTCCACAGGCATTTGGTTCATGTATGAACATCAGGGTGTTTCACATAAGTATAAGGACAAGAATGAAACATCACTTATGAAGGATTGTCCTTAAACTTTTGGTAAAACCTGTATATTCAATCATACATAGACTTGGTATTGGAATATGTCTCAGTAATTTGGTCACCACTTGGAAATCACATCGTAATCAAATTGAAAAAATTAAAAAACGATTCTAAAATTATCTTTATTTTTAAAAAATATCATTATTCGGCCGTCCATAACAAAATTTCGTACAACAATCTACTTACTGAATTTAATTTAATGTCTTTTGCCAGTCGTAGACTACATGCTGGGAAACTTTTATTGTATAACATATTCAACGGTCTAGCGAACTATTATCACAAATCCAGGTTAATGTTAGAACATCACATTATAGAAATCGCCAATTGTTATATTATAAAAAAACCAAACACTTCAGCACATAAAAATTCACCAATGTTAAAAATGTGTTCGAAATTCAATGAAATATGTAAAACATGGGATCTAGATTTCAGCATTTCTTACATGATATACACTTCCGGTCAAAAGTTTTCGATCACCTATCACAGCTATGGATTTGTGATTAAAACAGGGATTTCGTTTTGAATATTCTATCATAATATCATAATGCTAGAGAGAGAAAATATTTATTTTGTTGGTCTATTTAGTTTTTCCGATGTGTTTGTACAGTAGTGGCAAAAAAAAAAAAACCGGACCGACCCTTGTAGCTGATTTCAGAGCCTTGTTCACTCCAGAGCGTGATAGACTGGTAACTAAGACTTTCGTGGTTCGAATCTGCCTAAGACGAAAACTTTTTTTTTGTTCCTTACTCAAATTGATTATTCCGTCGGTCCGGTTTTTTTTGCCACTACTATACATTGAAATAAAGTATATAATTTTTTTTTCATATCTGATCGAAAACTTTTCAGCGGTAGTGTATAAACATTTTCTTATTAATATACTGAAGATAGTTGGTTTTAAATAATATTGCTACCTATTTGTTACTCTGTAATTTGCCATTTATAGCTACATTTTACATATTTTGGTAATGATATCTATATTTATTTATTCTTCATTCTTTTTATTGTGTATTTTTCATTTATATCTGTATATGTGTCTTTCATTTACGTAGTATGTATTTGTCAGTTTTTTTTTTTTTTTTTTCATTTTTCATTTGTATTATTCATTTGCATTTACACTTGTACCAACCCTATATGCACATAAAATTATTCCAATTCAGAAACAACTAAGTAAACTAAAAGAACTCGAAAGGAAATAACATTTCAATGAATACCTAGACATTGTGGCATATCTGGAAACGAGAAAGTCGATAATATTGCAAAACAGGCAACATATTTGCAACCAAGACCTCTTCAAGTGATATCTCTATCCAGTGCTTTTGCTTCAGTAAAGTCCCATTTTACATACCTATGGATCAACAATTGGCTCTCTTCTGACAAAGGAAAAATTTTACAGTCCGTACAAAAGAAACCAAATGACCTGGAAATGTACAAAAACTTGCCCAGACATGTTCAAACATTTTTAACAAGAGCCAGAACAGGTCACATTGTCACACAATTGTACCTACACCAATTTCACATTTCTGATAATCCTACTTGTCTGTGGTGTAATAATCATGATGAAGATCTGGAACACATTCTTCTATACTGTCCATCCATAAACCACAAAAGAAGTAAATTAAAATCATCGGTACCAGTTGCACAAGACACAGCCCTGCAGTATATATTGACTACACCCCAACTCTGGCTACTAGCAACAGGCATCTATAATGAACACCGATCAAAATACCCCTCATTTCTCGTGAAAAACAACAACTCAATAGACTACAGTGGACTATAGTGGACTTTATGTTGTCAGCAAACAGCTGGATACATTAAGAAGATTAATTACACTTGTACCTTGCATTTGAATCTGTTTTATCTCTTTTTTCATGTTATCTCCAATTTTATGTTCTAAGCAAATATTTGTACTGTCTATTGTAATTGGGGCTTTACCTTGTATAGACGTAAATAAATAAATAAGTAAGTAAATAAATAAATACATAAATAAATAAATAGTTCACGTATTAATACAGGGACATCATTTTATTTTTACTTCAATTTTTATTGTACCTGAGTTTTTGAATGTACTTCACTCCCATCCCTTCTACTAAAGAAGTTCCAACTGTCCTCCACACAGAACCAAGGTCGCATATAGTACTGAGTTAGTGAGTATAGTACGTTTCAGAAATATGTTCGCATTTTCCAGTGACGAAAGGTCTTTCAATATTGAATATTTTCGCACAGGTACTGTCCGTTTGCCTACGTCGCATCCCGATTCCCCCACCTACTTTTACTCGCCCCTCTGTGAAGCTAGTGGCTGGGCTCTCTTGGCTCTTTTCCGAAAACATTAATTTCTGTTGTAATATTATACAACTGTTTAAAATAACTTAAATAAAAGGGCCTCGTTAAGTAATTAACTGTCACGTGATTTCCCCTCTTTATACGATCCTGCGACATAACCACTTGAACAGACAGTAGATAGCATGTCTGAGTAAATTTATCTTTTCCGATCGGGCAGAAGTGAAGAGTGAATTTACAGTACGTAAGGTCTCTTTTATAGAGTAGGTACAGAATTATTTCAGCATGAGTTACTAGTACGAAGGACGAAACTGGTAATAGGAATTAGATGCAATAGTCTATAGTGCGATAGTATGCACAAAAAAACTGAAGCCTGTATCGAAATGAACGGCCACCATTTTAAAAAATGTGTTTAAATATCCATATTATGATTATTTTTCAATTTAACTTCATTCCCTGTAGTGTACGCTAATGTGCTGTAGACAGTATAATATACACTGCATAATGAATACGTCCGAATGGATAGCTCAGTTCGTGAGTAAAAAACATTTATTGTTAATACTGTACTGTATTTTGATTAAACAAAAACCTAATGAAAATGATCAAACTCAAACTTGCGACATTTCCTAGTTTACGTAAATGGACGAACTATTTTTCTCCCCTCCTATACCAAGTAAAGTGATTTGTTTGTATTTTACGTTAGTATCATCGAACTCCGTTCGTGGAAGGGGTAGCAAACGGTGTTTTCTGTTTTCAACCGTTAATCCAAAAGTATAGCCAGGTTAATATTAAAAATATTAGTAAAAATAAAATGATGTCCCTGTACATACGGTATTAATTATAAAATGTTAAAAATCGCAGCTGTTAAAACCATTACAACCCACGGTAAATGATTCACGTCTTTAAATAACAGGTTAAAAATAAACGCCGCCATGTGGCGATAATGGTCCACTGTGCGCCGCGTTGAGGTAGGTCAGGGCACAGCCTTGCTGTTACTTTCACTCCGCGCGCTGCTCGTTTCTTATCGCTCATCACTGCCTCAAATAGGCCACGACCCTGGAATACAACAGTCTCTGGATCTGGATCCATCCGCAGCTCATCTTATGCCAGAAACACAGCGACACCCGCCTACCAAGGGTCCTCTTCTCCTTCTTCTCTACGGGCGGAATTCTGGAACGATCCTTCAACTCATCCTTTATGCTTCCTTCGTAAAGGAAATAAAGAGGAAAGTCTCCCTTCCTTAAACTCAAAAGAGTATTCTTGGTTATATCTTACAGCCACCTTAATGAAGGTTGGATTTTAAGGCTTCCTTTAATGGTCTGACATGTTAGGTATCGCAATAAAACAAATTGTTCCCACGTATTGGTCGTAGAATACATATTACTAGTAGCGGAGTCAGTACACGAGACATAATTAAGAATATTTTGATCAACATCTATACAGGGTGTTTAAAAAATATAGGGCATAATTTCAGGTATGTATTTCCCACGTGTAGACAATCAAAATAGTTCATTACAACATGTGTCCGGAAATGCTTCATTTCCGAGTTATGGCCTTCACAACATTGAAATTCACCGGAACGTTTTTCTTTCCGCAGGTCGTTGTCATTACAGAAGATGTTCAAAATGTCCACCTCCTGCTTGAATACAGACCTCACATCGATGTCTCATTGACCTGCGAACACGATCCCAAACTCCAGGAGTATTGCGTATGTCCTCAGAACATGCCACAATTCGATTCCGAAGGGATTTCGAAATCAGGCACCGGAGACGAATAAACCAATGATTTTAAATGGCCCCATAAGTAGAACTCGGGAGGATTCAGATCAGGTGAGCGTGGAGGCCAAGCAATTGGGCCTATCCATCGATCAGGAAACCTTCGATCCAAGTACCGGCGAGCCGTACGACTGGAGTGTGCAGGAGCGCCATCATGCAAGAAGTGAATGTGTTGACGATTGATCGGTGGAGTGTTTTCTAAAACATGAGGTATGGTGTTTTCCAGGAAGTTTGTGTACGCCTACCCCGTAAGTCTGTTTACAAGTACATGGGGTCCAACTAATCGATCACCGATGATATCGGCCCACATGTTGAGGGAGAACCGCACCTGGTGATGAGATGGAACAGTTGCACGTGGGTTTTCATACGCCCATACATGCTGATTGTGGAAATTTGTTATGCCATCTAGTGTGAACTGTGCTTCATCTGTAAATGATACTAAGGCAGGAAAGTTCGGATTTACACCACACTGCTGCAAGAACCACTGACAGAACCTAACTCGTGCAGGGTAATCTGCTGGTGACAGGGCCTGTACACGTTGCAAATGATAAGGATACAATTGATACTCTTTCAACAGTCTCCAGACAGTAGTATGAGGAACATTGACTTGCAACACTACCCTTCGTGTGCTGATAGAAGGAGTCATGTTCACAGCCTCCAGAATCTCCTCCTGTACATCTGGAGTTGTAGATCTTGGTCGTCCCCTTCCCAAACCAGGAGAGTTAAATTTTCCATACTCGCACAGACGGTAATGGAGACGTACAAATGTCTTCCGATCTGGACATTGTCGCTGTGGGTACCTCTCCTGGTACAAACGACGAGCCAGCGCAGCATTGCCGTCCGCCTTACCGTACATGAAGTGTATCTCTGCCAGCTCTTGATTTGAATACATGTCGCACAGTCTAACGCCTACACAACACTGAATGTAACCTTCGCCTCGGAATGAACTGTCAGAGTGCCCACTTAATGTCTCCTTTGACGGCAACGACTTGCGGAAAGAAAAACGTTCCGGTGAATTTCAATGTTGTGAAGGCCATAACTCGGAAATAAAGTATTTCCGGACACATGTTGTAATGAAATATTTTGATTGTCTACATGTGGGAAATACATACCTGAAATTATGCCCCGTATTTTTTAAACACTCTTTATACATAATTTGAACTGGTAATGGAAATTACGGGAAAACGGCTGAACAGATTTTAATAAATGACCCCTCATTTTGAAGCTGGGGAACCCAAAGTTTTTCAGAAAAATAGTAGTTTTCGGTGAAATGTAAATTTTCCTACATCATTTTCCTATTTCCCAAAATCCATCTTTAGTCAGTTTTGATAACTAATTAATTGCAATTCGGAATAAAACAAAACACACACTACAATAAACAATAGACTATTACACGAAGGCCATGACCTACAGTATTGCTGACATAGTTAAGAGTTCAGATGGCTCAGATTCTTTCGCATCATAATGTCAATATGTCGATCTTAATTTGTGTAATTTTTTTTGATAACGCATAAAAAATAATTTACAGGTCTGATTCTCTGATCTGTATTTTTCCGAGTACAGCTGTGTATTGGATATTAAGAACTACAAAACTTAAGAATGTTTAATGACACTATTACCATTAAAAATGAAATATTATTATAGTTAATGCAACACACAATGGTATACTGATGATAAGAAAGTGAAACCTTTTGGGGCTTTAAGTAAGTAGTCTGGAGGCAAAAATTACAGTTCCTAAGAAAAGACCAAAAGGTATTACTTACTGATAAAATAAGAGGCCTACAAGATTTTGTAGTCTCTTGATCACCTCAGCAACATCTCTTAGTGGGAAAAAGTGATTTTGCCCTCTACATTTCAGGGTAGTTCACGAAACATGCAGCAGGTAAGCTATACCAAGATGCTAAGTCTTTTCTTCAAAGCATGACAAATCTTACATTTTCTTAACTTTCACCTAAAATCCGCAATGACCTGAAATAGCTACTGCATTACTCCCACATGAAAAACCCACTGATCATCCTGACATTGTTACTTGCGATTTCGCATTGAAACTCAAGAACTGAAAACGGATAGGTTCAAGGAAAAGTATTTGGCATAAAAAACATTCAGAGGGAGTATGTTTCACTATTATGGAAGCAAATAACTTTCAAAATGTCTGGTATTCTTCATTGAAAATAAATCTGAACAATTTTTATTTGAACTTCTTATGGACTTAGTTTGCAGCATTTGCTGCACAAGCCACTAGCAAGAAATATATCTTCGATTTATTATTTAAAAACCATTTCTTTTCTTTACATATTGTAGAGTGTGTTGAAATTGCACTTACTTAGGTTGGTAATAACTATTGGCGCCATAATGTGTGTTTTGTTTACATTTTTCGAATTGCTGCTTGGATTGAAATGGACAAAAAGAGGTTTACAAAGGAAGAAAAGAACTTTCTGCTTCTCATGATTGAAAAGTAAAAACATATCATTGAAAATAAAGAGACGGACGGTTCCTCTCTTCTTCAAAAGAGGAAAGCTTGGACGGAAATTCAAAGTAGATTTAATAGTGAACCCAACCACACAAAGGTAAGTCATTTTTCTACTCATTTTAACTGTTTATTGTCATTATTATTCAAATTAAGCGTTCCCAATAATTAATTAGGTGCTTAGAAGGCATTATCGTCATATTAAAATAAGTATATCACTGTTTCAATATATAATAATAATAATAATAATAATAATAATAATAATAATAATAATAATAATAATAATAATAATAATAATAATGATTTATTTTAGCTCGCAGAGTTAAGGCCGTAAGGCCTTCTCTTCCACACAACCAGCAAAAAGTGTATATACATATGCATGAACT
Source organism: Periplaneta americana (assembly GCF_040183065.1). Taxonomy (NCBI): domain Eukaryota; kingdom Metazoa; phylum Arthropoda; class Insecta; order Blattodea; family Blattidae; genus Periplaneta; species Periplaneta americana. The sequence goes on along the minus strand of NC_091132.1, from coordinate 183,686,076 downwards.
TACAAAGAATTCAACAATTTGATTTAGATGAGAGTTACATGTATACAAGAGTTATTTACGAATTAAACAACAAAATACTATGAACTATTAATTAAACACTGAAATAAACTGGGTAGCAGAATTAAACTAAAATACATAGAATGTTAATATATTTCAAATTGTATTAGATAATAGAAAGAGATTATTATGAGACAATTTTGAAAATGCAGCACAATCAGGATGATGTCTAAAGAAAAAAAGCAACAGTGTAGTCTGTAATATTTTAAATCAGTATGATTGGAGTGAAATGCTAATAAGGTTATCTTTTAAGCTGTTCTTAAAGGTGTTTGTTGTCTTGCAGCCCCTAATACTTTGTGACAAGGAATTCCATTGACGCGAGGTGGATATTGTAAAAGATGAGGAATAACAAGATGTTCTATGAAGAGGTATATTTAGCGTGCCACAGATAAGTGATCTGGTATTTACGTCGTGGTTAGAGTATAGATAAGAGAAACGAGACGAAAGGTAATTAGGTGTTGAGGTGTGCAGAATTCGAAAAAGTAAAGACAAAGAGTGTAAAGTTCTGCGTTCTTTAAGTCGGAGCCACGAGAGACTTGCGAAGGACGGTGATATGTGATCATATCGTCGGATGTTGCACACGTATCTGATGCACATATTCTGAGCTCGCTGTAACTTGACTGACAGTTCAGAACTTAGGTCACTTAACAAAACGTCACAATAATCGAAGTGCGGCATTACTAGGGTTTGTACTAGGGTAAGTTTTAGTTGCTGGGGCAAGAAGTTTCTCAAGCGACTCAAAGAGTGAAAGGAGGAACAGATTTTCTTTATCGTTTCTTTAACTTGAAAATTCCAACTTAGATTATTATCAAAAAAGAAGCCAAGATTTTTTACGACAGATGAATAAGGGATTAGCGTGTTGTTAGCGTGTTATATTATAAGATATGTGATCTGTTTTCAGATAACTGTTACCCAATTGCAAAAATGTTGGGACAACATTAAAACAAAAATAAAAAGGGATTTGGCTGCAGC